>NC_057810.1:523385560-523630607 GCF_018294505.1 Triticum aestivum | reverse complement strand
GAGAGAGAGAGAGAGAGAGAGAGAGAGAGAACAGGAGTCCGGGAGAGGGGGAGGTCGCGTTTTATGCATCAAAGACTGGTATAAACTATGGTTCAATATAAACTTGCATTCAAATATTTAAATTGGAGAACATATTATCTGCAATCCACACATGAACGGAGATATGCATATATATAACAAGTTCATTAATTTGACTTTCAACATGTTCATTGAGTACTATAATACTGTACAACATGCTACTTGATTGAGGTGTTCAATTTTGGATTTAGTTCACTAGTTTGACCTATTGAACGAGCTATTTCATTGAATCGAGATATTTCATTTTGGGTTTGATTCGCATTTTTGAGTGGGTCAACTATTTGTCATATAGTAAATCCCTAGCAACGAGCATGTAAAAACACATTACTCCCGAGCATCATCTCTCCATCTAAAAAAGAAGTGGCAAGCTAATATTTCAAAATTTGTTTCGAATCGACTTGGTAAGGTAGACGTGGATGCTCGTTCTCCCAAAATTTGAACGAACCATTAAACATCCTCTCTACTCGGTGGAATTCAGCCGAGCAAATAAATGGGAGACGCGAAATTACCGTCCTATGTGGGACACACATCAATTGGCCCGTTGTACATCGAGGGTAGGTTCATCACTTCATCCAAGCGCGCCTTCTCCTCGGCCGAAATGACATGTGCCAAATAATTCATAAACCATGGTCGGCAAAACACGCTCTCCTCGCCCGAAATAGCTCGCGCCCACTATTTCAAAACACACTCTTCTCACTTGAAATCGCTCGCGCACACTATAGTTCAAAACATGCCCTCCTCGCCCGAAATCGCTCCCGCCCACTATTTGGGGAGAAGCAAAGTTACTCTACTATCCTCAACACTCAATACACAGACCCAAGCCGAGAAGCCTATAGGCAAGGGTAGAACTGTAACTCCCCCTCACATTTCAGACAAATGCGTCCGTAAGACATGGTTCCACTCCCCTCCTAATCCCCCCCGCACACCCCATTCATACCTCGTGGGCGCCAAATCACCTTCTCCCCGGGAAGCTCCCTTCTCCCGATCTGCGAAACCTCAGCCCCACCTCCATGGCGCCCCCAACCGCACCAATTTCACAGCCGCCCTCCTCCCTAATGCCGGAGATGCTGTCCATTTGCCGTCGTGCACTGGGCCATGTGCCTCTTACTCCGTGCTGCTGGTGCTGCCTCGACGACGGCCGCGTGAACCGTACCGGAGCCGATTCACCCCCGCCGTTGTTCACGGCGCCGGAGCGGCTCCAACTTCTGACCCGTCCAGAGTCCTGGCGCTGCTTCCACGTAGCCGTCGACCGATGCGATATCACTCTTTCCCTGCCGCCGGTCGCCACCGCAACCGCGCCGGCCTCACCGACTCGGCAGCTGGACCTGGCTACTTCACCATGCCGCCAGATAGGTCACACCCTAACCTCAAATAACTTTATTTAGGCGTCAATTGTCTGAATTTTTATTCTGGGCCAATCAATTCCCAATGGGAAGCAGCACCCTTCGAGGCGGCGGAGCTCCTAGGCTACCGGTTGGCTGGTGTCTAACGTAAGGGTGCGGGGCCGCAAGTTCGCTGTGGAAGCAGCGCTTAGATGGCTATCTTTTAGAGTTGCGTGGGTTGAAGGTACTGCCACCGCCAGATCTAGATGACGGGGAGTCTTTGTGGATTGGCCCGGGGGCGGCGCAACCACGACAGTGCGGTGGGGCGGGGAGCGGGGTTTTGGCCGGGGCCACGGACGATGGAGGCAGGCTGCTCTGCCGTTGGTCGCTGGCTCTCCAGGGAAGATTCCGAACAGTGTCAGCCGGGAGGCACAAGACGACCATCAAGCCATCTGGCGTAGATCGGACAGTACCAAAATAAAATAAAATTTTGTGACCCCAATTTAGTCTTCAGTCAACAGATGCGTGACCACTCTCGTACCTTGCTATTGATCTCTTAGTGTATTTCTTCATATCAAAGAGATATGTCGTTCTTAACATTATGCATTATCTTCATATTCAGACACACCGTCTTCCGACTCACCGCAGCTGCTCCAACAAGGGAAGCATACACCAGAAGGGAGCTATAGTCCCCACTCAACAGTTCCCTGCATCGAATGCGCGTGCCCGACATGGACAGCCACAACAACTACAGGGCCATCGACAAGTCGGCACATGATGCTCACTCCTATGGATGGTAGCCAGATAGGTTGTACCCTCATCTTACTTGTGTGCAACATTTATGGCGTTGTTATTCATCTAAGAATGGAAAATAGATCATCACATTTCACTGTATATTCATGCTGATCTCTTATGGGTCTTGTTCAGGAGTTCACGTTGTTCCATAGTTCAGCTCAGATACTTGTTCTTTAGGTAACGATGTTCCATAGTTATCATCCATCAGCCAATGCTATCCCACATGCTGGTGATTATAGTATTACCTATGTTGTTCTTTAATACTTTTGTGTGCCATCTAGTTAATCTCGAGTACAAACGATACATATTCTATAGATTTCATCTATGTTCTCGCTTTAGTTTACGAGACCTGTTGCTGCTAGTTAACCCCAGTCCTATTGTTTATGTCGTGTCCTACAGGCACTCATTACATAAATCTAACTACTAGTTGTCTTCCATGCATGTCAGATATAATTGCACTCACTGATATATCCACAAGAACCTCGTGGAGCAATGTAAAGGCCAATAAACTTGATGTCAATGATGCCCAATATGATGGAACATGGAAAGGCAGTTCTTCAGAAGACTTGCAGAAAGATGATGAATCCTCTTCACCCCACAAGGTCCTTGCTCTAGCTTGGCCTGTGATATGGGTACAATATGCATATAATGTCCTAGAGTGTATCTACTCTGTTGCAATGCCATGTGCTTAGCATGCTGATCATGCATGTAAATATGTCATGCCTTCCTGTTTTTCAGTACCTATTCCATTCATGATAACATGTTTTCAAATTCAAGTACTGTCATTCTACTCTATCGCAATGCCATCTGCTTAATTTGGGCATCATGCTTCTGAATATCTTATGCATTGTTATTCATCAGTATGTACTTCATCTGTCTGCCATACCATTTTTTTACATTGAAGTGTTGTTCTAGAGCTCTGTTGCAATGCCATCTTATTTTCCCAATCATACACGTGTATGTTGCCTTTGTTATTTCTGTACATATTCTGCTAGCATATAGTTTTACATTCAACTAGTGTTTTGTTGTTGTTGTGTTGTCCTGTCATATCCCTAGCTCTTACACCATACTCCCTCCGTTCGGATTACATGTTGCCGAAATGGATAAAAAAGGATGTATCTAGAATTGAAATACGCCTAGACCCATCCATTTTTTCCGGATGGAGGGAATACATGTCAATATGTCATGCCTTTCTATTCTTCAGTACCTATTCCATCTCTCTGCTGTCGCATGTTTTATAATTAAAGCACCATTCTTCTATACAAGGCATGCAAGGGGAAGACGACTATGTTAGAATCTGAAGGGTTACAAACAAGGCCTTTTCAAAAGATCCAAATGCCAGGAGATTATAAACCAACTCCAGTTTTTATAGATACTGCTCCAGCATAGAGAAACCCAACTACTACTGATAATAAGCATATTCCAGTGGCCAAAGAACTAGTCCGCTCCAGTCCAGCAAAAATATGTCAACTCAATTCTAAGAAGCGTGTGTGTATCCTTGCATCATGAAATTTTATAGCATGCTGATCATATTTTCTACATGTTTCTTACCCATCTCTCTTTTAGAAAATAAGCTTAACATGTAGAAGAATTTCTGCAATGGTATCGTTTATGAGGAGAGATTCTTGCAGGAATTCTCTGTGCTCCAATGTAGATGTAAGTACCTGTTGTATATCACTATATTTTTACATCAGCATGTATTTTGTTAATCGGCGTGAATCAAACCTTTATCTGACCTAAATTTAGTTGTATCAAAATGTATGATTAAAGGCCACAATGTTGATTTTTGTAAGGAAAACTGCCTGGTAGTTTTGCATCCTGAGCTGCATGAGTGTACTATCTCATATCAGTGGGTTTGAATACTTTGGTTTTGCAGTGGGGTTTTCAGTGTTTTTTTTACTGTGTTGCCCTGTCGTATCCCTAGCTCTTACATCATACTCCCTCCGTCCGGATTAAATGTCACAGAAATGGATAAAACTGGATGCATCTAGAACTGAAATACGCCTAGACCCATCTATTTATTTCCGGATGGAGGGAATACATGTCAATATGTCATGCCTTTCTATCCTTCAGTACCTATTCCATCTCTGTTGTAGCATGTTTTATAACTGAATCACCATTCTTCTATATAAGGCATGCAAGGGGAAGACGGCTATGTTAGAATCTGAAGGGTTACAAACCAGGTCTTTGAAAAAGATCCAAACGCCAGGAGATAATAAACCAACTCCATTTTTCATAGATACTGCTCCAGCATAGAGAAACCCAACTCCCACTGATAATAAGTAGATTCTAGTGGCCAAAGAACTAGTCCGCTCCAGTCCAGCAAAAGAATGTCAACTCCATTCTAAGAAGCGTGTGCGTATCCTTGCATCATGAAATTTTATAGCATTCTGATCATATTTTCTACATGTTTCTTACCCATCTCTCTTTTAGAAAATAAGGTTAAAAGATAGAAGAATTCCTCCATTGGGATCGTATTCGAGGAAAATATCTTGCGGGGATTCTCTATGCTCCAATGCTGATGTAAGTACCTATTGTATATCACTATACTTTTGCATCAACATGTATTTTGTTAATCGGCGTGAATCTAACCTTTATCTGATCTAAAATTAGTTGTAGCAAAATGTTAAAGGTGCCAATGTTGATTTTTGTAAGGAAAACTGCCTGGTAGTTTTGCATACTGAGCTCCATGAATGTACTATCTCATATCACGCACATTACTGAATTGTAGTGCTTCTCTGGTTGCCCATTCATTCGTTGTGTCAATGTTGCTTTCGTACTGCCTTACCTGGCTGATGATAGCTGTGCCATATTGTGTTAATTTGGTGTAGGCTAGTTGCCCAAACATTCGTTGTGTCAATATTGCTTTCCTACTATTTGACTTGGCCAATGATAGCAATGCTAGTGTGTTAATTTTGTGCAGGCTGCTGAAGATAAGAAGACAAACTCTGAAAACAACAAGGCAACCCCATTGTTTCTTTCCAGTAAATCTAGGCCAGGTAATATGGCAATAACTCATGATTAATCTGTTTGGTTCCCTTCCTAATTTATGTTATGATGCAGTGGTCGAGACACTCTCCACTATCAATAATACAAGCCTGCCAAAATCACCATCTGAATCTGTTCAGTATCCTCTGTCTCGAATGCAACGGAATAAATGTATGTTTGTGAACCAATTAATGGCTGAAGCAATGATGGAAATGGTGGATGAATCAGAGGTGCAGAGTCGTGCGACACAACAACTGATCAATGTTTTCAGAGACAGTGTAGCAAAGCAGCAAGAACTTGCCCACATGCTTATGGGCGTCATCTGTGCCGAGGTTGCAGATTGTGACGTTGTAGATGGTTAGGTTCTGCTCATTTATTTGCACTGGCATCAATCTTTGATTGCCAAGTGGATGTAATTTCCTGTAATATATGCTGGATGTGCAAGTTATTCCATGTATGCCGTACCTTTGCTTGATCGGTTTTGGTCCTGTGCATAATTGCTCGTCGTAATGGGCTCAAATTATCTAATTTGGCCTAAAGACATGTACGAACTTTAGTGGGCCCATTAAGTTAATGGGCCGTTACTAGGCTGAAAGTTAATGGTCGGCTCTCTTACCTCCCGGGTCGTCAACAGGCCGACATTGAAGCGGGCAACAGGTGGCCCCAATTTATTTCACAGGCCGTTAACAGGCCGTTACTAAGTTTGGGCTACATATGGCCCAACTATACTCTAGGCCTTTAGCAGGCCGAAAGAGACAGCGGGCTTGTACTGGACCATGAGAGCATGGGCCGCTAAGAGGATGAAAGTCAGGTCATATTGTAAATGGCCCAACTGTGTTGTGGGCCTTTAGCAGGCTGAAAGAGAAACCGGGCTGGTATTGGACCATGAAGGGCATGGGCTGTTAAAAGGCCAAAACTAAGGTCTAACTACAAATGGCCCAACTCATTTATGGTCCGTTAACAGGTTGAAAGGCACATAGGGCCGGGAATTGGCCCAACACTTAAATGGGTCGCTAAAAGACCAAAACTCAGGTCCGACTACAAATGGCCCAACTGATTTATGGGCCGTCAACAAACTGAAAGTGACACCAGGCCAGAAATTGGCCCAACACTTAAATGGGCCGCTAAAAGGCTGAAACTTAGGTCCGACTACAAATGGCCCATCAGATTTTTGGGCCGTCAACAGGCTGAAAGACACACCGGGCCAGAAATTAGCCCAACATTTAAATGGGTCGCTAAAAGGCCGAAAGATGTACATCCTAAAAATTGGCCCATCCATTAAATGGGCCGCTAACAGGCCGAAATCTCATCGGGCCGATATTGAGCCCAAATATATAGCGGGCTATTAACGGGCTCGAACTAGCGATGGGCTGCAATGGTGTCAAATCTTTAATGGGCCGTTGACGGGCCGAATTGGCACATCTCGTATGGGTCGTGGGCTTAAATGGACCTGACACAAATAGGCCTTATATGGGCCGACCTGCTAATTTTTACTGGGCCGGCCGTTTTCACCGGAATGGGCCACTGTTGGGCCGTGCCACGTGTTGACCTATCATAGGCGCCTCCTGTCCAATGAGTGGATGACATTTGTCCCAACGGTGAGGCAACACGTGTTTCTTGTGGCCAATGATGATTTTACACGTGGAAAATCCCCATTGGTCCGGGCTGTTAACGGATTATCTGATACAAAACCAGACCCGATAGCTTAACGGTGTTCCGTTATGGTGGATGCCACGTGTCGGTCACCCTTGACAAAAGCACTTCTGTGACGCGTGATTTATTGTCATGGAAGTGGACACTTCCGTGATGATAATTTTGGTAATGTCATGGAACACTTCTACGACATCACATGTATGACTATCTTGATTTTGTCATAAAATCGTCATGGACATACATGCATGACAAAAAACGCGACCTACTGTGACAAACACGTATCATCATGGAAGTGTATTTTTTTTGTAGTGACATGACCTAACCGTCTATGCCACAACCAGCCTTTGGAAGATTTGGCAATTAAACAAGTTCTAGGTTGAGCCTTTTTAGTGAAATCAACAATGTATAGATCACCTCTACGTATGCCGGTAAAGACCATTTTATGATTATCTCTTCAAAAGACTTCGCAATCTAATTCAGTAAATAGGACATTAAAACCAAAGTCAGCTAGTCTAGATACAGAAAGCAGATTATAGCCAAGAGATTCAATGAGCATAACATTTTGTATGGAGTTGTCATGTGAGATGGCTACCTTACTGAGGCCATCTACCTTACCCTTTGAGTTATCACCAAAGGTGACATACTTTTGAGGGCCGTTGTTTTCAGCAAGCTCACGAAACATATCTTTGTCTTCGGTCATGTGATCGTTACATCCACTATCAAGGACCCATTCCTTTCCCCCCAGCCATGTAGCCGCGAAGGTTAGTCATAAGACCAAAGTGTCTCATAGACTCTTCAAGATCAAAGTCATTATCATCATCCTCATCATAGTATCCATGTTCAACATCATCTTGCAAATGATCATTTCCTAGAGAGAGTAATTCATTAGATATATGATTTTTACAATGTTCATCTCTATGAATTCTAATAGTTTCGGAAATAATATTGCTAATGATTCCAACATCTCATTTGGCACGCATAAGATTGGTAACCTCAAATAAACAATCTCCAAACTTAGGATCATTGGGATTCATCTTATTCAAAGCAATAGACTTGTGAATAATCTCATCTAAGTTTTTCAAGGAATAGTCCAGGAATCGTTCCTCAAGAAATCTCCATATAGTATAAGCACAATCAAGAGTTGGCAAGTGACCAATCAAATTTCTAGGCAATCCTCTAGTGATAAGATTGATAGTTCTAAGATTGCGAATCATGTCAAGATACTCATCAAGGGTAGAGGAGTAGTAACGTACTTGTTCAAGTGATTTCATGAAAAATTCCAAGCATCTCATTTTCCCACTGACTAAAGAACTCTGCATCAAGCATAGGCACTCTATGTCTAAGACTCCCCAACATAGACCCATCCATCTTCCTCCAATGGTGATTAAACCAAAGCAATGGAGACCAAAGCTCTGATACCAATTGAAAGGATCGAGAAGAGGTGTCTATGGGGGGGTGATTAGACCCTCAACAAATAAAGGTGGCAATTTTTAAGTTTTTCAAGTTGAGGTGGTAGATTAACACAATTTCAAGCATACACAATACAATTCAAGCAAGCATGCAAAGAGTATATGAGCAGCGGAAATTAAAGCATGCAACTTGCAAGGAAGTAAAGGGATGGGATTGGAGTGTGCAAACACAATTGGAGACATAGAGATTTTTGACGTGGTTCCGATAGGTGGTGCTATCATACATCCATGTTGGTGGAGACTTCAACCCACGAAGGGTAACGTTTGCGCGAGTCCACGGAGGGCTCCAAGCACGAAGGGTCCATGAAGAAGCAAGCTTGTCTATACCACCATGGCCGTCGCCCACGAAGGACTTGCCTCACTAGGGTAGATCTTCGCGAAGTAGGCGATCTCCTTGCCCTTACAAACTCCTTGGTTCGACTCCACAATCTTGACGGAGGCTCCCAAGTGACACCTAACCAATCTAGGAGACACCACTCTCCAAAAGGTAATATATGGTGTGTTGATGATGAACTCCTTGCTCTTGTGCTTCAAATGATAGTCTCCCAAACACTCAACCCTCTCTCACAGATTCGATTATGGCGGAAAGATGATTTGAGTGGAAAGCAACTTGGGGAAGGCTAGAGATCAAGATTCTTGTGGTTGGAATGGAATATCTTGGTCTCAACACATGAGTAGGTGGTTCTCTCTCAGAAAATGAATGCTAGAAGTGTAGGCATGTTCTGATGGCTCTCTCTTCGAATGAAGAGTGGATGGAGGGGTATATATAGCCTCCACACAAAATCTAGCCATTACACATAGATTCCCAAACTCGGTGGGGCCGAATGGTAAAACTCGGTCAGACCGACTCGGGTCAAAATGTGAACATTAGAGATTTTAGTGGGACCAACAAGGTCAACTCGGTGGGAATGATGTGCGGGGGTTAATGTAAAACCTCAACTCGGTTTCGCCGATTACTCAAACTCGGTGGGAACGATTTTGGTAATAAGCAAACTAAGTATTAGTCAAGCAAACTCGATGGGACCGACTAAACAAACTCGGTGAGACCAAAATTGTTGCAATAGATCATAGAGAAGTTGCAAGCCCATCTTGGTGAGACCGAGATCCCATCGGTGAGACCGAAATGATTAGGTTTTGGAAGTGGCTGTAATAGATGACCTCAGTGGCGCCGGATAGATCAAATCGTTGGGGCCGAGTTTGACTTTTAGGTTTAGGACATATGTGGATGTGAGAAAGTAGCTGAGGGTTTTGGAGCATATCACTAAGCACTTTGAGCAAGCAAGCCATTAAGCAACACCTCATCCCCTTTTAATAGTATTGGATTTCCTATGGACTCAATGTGATCTTGGATCACTAAAATGAAAATGTAGAGTCTTGAGCTTTTGCCAATATTTGTCCTTGGCATCTTGAAGGGGTTCCACATCCTCTTGTGCATGTCCATGCCACTCCAATGTTGAACTTATCTGAAATATACTCAGTGGAAATATTAGTCCAACAAGAGATATGTTGACATCAATTACCAAAATCACCCAGGGAGCACTTGTGCTTTCACATGCATGCATCACCAAAAACATAAGTGAATGATCAGACACAAATAATCATAGAGATAGGTATATATCACACATTAAGGATAGTATGATCAATCACACAAAGTATCTCACGAGCATAAAACAATGAGTAGCACCAACCAAACGAACTAAGTAGCAACTAGCAAATAAAAACCAACAAGCAAAAGAATGAGACACACTCTCTCTCTTGAAGCCTATGATCCATACATGTTCTCCCCCTTTGGCAAAAAGTTACCAAAAATCTTGAAAAAGTATAGTGCTATGCGGCATTCTAGGCATGATCTCCGGGAACTCCTGAAGGGGTCTTCTGGCTTGTTGCTCCGGTGTGCATAGACGGTGTTGAGATAACTGCTTCTGTAAGTGCCTCGGCTGTTGTCTGTTGAGCTGGTGGTGTTGACACTGGTGGTGGCACTGTGGCAGTGGCGGCAGGTGCAGAGTGTGTAGTCCTAGTGTCTGGAACTGGCACAACTAATGAACTTTGTGCCCTAGGCACTGTCTGGAATCTGTTAGTGGTTGGTCTGTCATCTCCACTCTCAACATCATCTCTCAGCTTCTCAACAATAGATTCTATCTCTATGACCTTGACATCAAGATTGTACATTTTGTGCTTAACTATTCGCTCTAGGCTCTCCTGGTTCTTGGCTAAGTTGGCCAGACTTCGCTCAATCCTCAGAGTTGGTTCTAACATATATGTCAGTTGGTCTTGCTTTGACTTGAGGTTCACTATTGATGCATTGGGTGCACTAGCTGCCTTTGCTTCGTTGGATGCCTTTGATTTTTTCCGCCTTCTCTTGAGCCTCAATAGAAGTTGGATGGGAAGGATCCATCACCACTTCATTATCTTCAAACTCTGGCTGAAGAGGAAGGTGCTCTCTGTCAAGCAGATATGTTCCTCTACCAACCTTGGAGTTAATAAGCATATGTATGTGTGGTGCATATCCACATGACCTCTTTTGATCAGCAGCAGTCCGTTTGATTGTCTCTACAATCAGGCTCATGACTTTGAGCTTCTGTGGAATATTAAAAAACTGTAGCAAGTTTATGGAGTGACCATGAATCATTCTGTCATCTCTAGACTTGGGTAACAAGGTGTGCCTCAAAATGTAGTTTGTGGTGGCCAAATCAGCAAGCAGATAGTAAATGGAGCCAAACTTGTGAGTTTCCAAAGCCTCATCAGGAATGGTCTTGTACATGTGTGCCATAGTGTTCTGATCCATCCTGGGCTTTCCATATACGTCAATATCATTTTCTCCTTCTTCTGGGCATTGATGAGAGCAGCCCATTCAGATATTGATGACTGGTATCTAGTGCCCTTAGTAATCCATACAATTTTTTCATCTGGGTGAAAGCGTGCAGTGGAGTAAAACTGCATCACCAACTCATCATTCCATTTGGTGAGCTTTTGTCGAACAAAAGCATCAACACCTATCAACCTGAAGCTCTCATGAACATGGGGTAAGTAGTCTTCATTGGCATCTATATACTTTCAATCCACCTATTCCATGTTGCTTATGATGGGCTTCTTGTCAAGCAGCATTGTCTCATAAAAATCTTGATGTTCTTTGGTATGGAAATGATAGTCACATGTTGTTCTTCTCCTTGTAGAATAGCAATCAATTTTCCTCCATTCTCTCATTCCACTATCCTTCCCGAGCTTCATGTTTTCAGCCACTAGATGTCCATCATCATGGTCTGGAATCTTTGGCTTCAATTTTCTGAGCACTTGTGGCTCTTCATCCTCTTGAACCTATGGCACTAGGGCCTTGTTCTTTTCAGCAACAAGGATGTTTCTTGTGGATCTCTTGGGAGCAGCAGCCTTAGGTACATGCTTGGGCTTGGACTTGGAGGGTGTGGCACTTGTCTTAATGGCATCTGCCATAAGCTTTTGAGACTTGGCAGGGGGTGCAGCTGGTTCCTCTTCCTCCTCTTCTTCCTCATCACCATCATGGATGGTCTACCAATCACTCTGGCAATGGTCTTCTTCACTCTCTCTTTCCTCTTTTTCTTCCCATCAGCAGATTCTTCTTCTCTTGGCTCAAGAGTAAATTCCATGGTCTCTTGTGGAAGTGTTGATTTTCTGGCCTTAGACATAAGCATTCTCTTTGCAGGGGCCTTATCTTGGAGTCCTGGCTTTGTAGCAGAAGCAGTGCTATACTCTTTCTTGAGAAATTTCTTCCTTGTTGGAGTGACCTCTTCTTCAACAACAAAATCTTCATCCTCACTGTCTGAGGTTCTCTTCTTTATTTGTCTAGTGGAAGCTTTGGGCAAATTGCTTGGAGTACTTCTGTTGCCATCATCATAGCTTCCACTAGGGCTTGTGCCCTCACCTCTTCCTCTGACCTGTTTTGGCTGTCACTTGCATCAGACATCTTGCAGACAGACCTTGTGAATAGATAGGTATGGGCAGAGTGGATGAGCATCACAAAAAGCAGATTGTTTTGCAAAGAGTTTGAATCAAAACTTTAGTTTTAGTTTACTGCAGAAAGCATTTCAGAGCTATCGATATGAAAATCTCGGTGACACCAAAGCATTAACAGAGTCTAGACACACAAGATTGGTCAGACCGAGTTGTGGTTCAGTGACTCCGAGATGCTAGGGTTTCATAGAGGTTTTGCTTTCGGTCTCACCGACCAGTACACTTCGGTGGCACCAAGTTGTACTTAGGGCAATGGCTAGGGCCAATCAGTGGGACCGAAGGATTCATTTCGGTCGGTCCGAGATGAGCTTGGAGGAGACCTAACCCTAAATTCTTTTTCATCGAATCTAATCTAATGGAGCTTTTGTGTGGATAGA
The DNA here is from genome assembly GCF_018294505.1 of Triticum aestivum. Classification (NCBI taxonomy): domain Eukaryota; kingdom Viridiplantae; phylum Streptophyta; class Magnoliopsida; order Poales; family Poaceae; genus Triticum; species Triticum aestivum. The sequence continues at coordinate 523,617,941 of NC_057810.1, read as the reverse complement.
AAGTTTTCATTCATGGAAAGAAGCTAGGCAACAACTTTGTGTATTTAATCAGAAAGGGGAATGGCACAAAGAGGTTGAACCGTACCCTAACTTGGTGAATATTCGATATGACGACAATGACGGTGAAGATTTCCGTTGACAGCGACAGAGGCCGGCGGCGGAGACGGTGATGATGCGGAGACCAAGGGGCGGCAACACTAGGGCGCGAGCACGATTAGTTTGAAAAAAAATCAATCGTACGGGTTCGTGGGATATATACCCAGTTGCTGTCAGTGGTACCGAATGGAATGCTTCGGTGGCACCGAGATGCAAAACTGCATGCAGTTAGTGCAGATTGGTGAGACCGAGTCATTCTAATCGGTATCAACGAGATGAAAACCTAGATCATTCTGGTGATTTTGGTGGGACTGAATAGCAGTGAGTTGGTCTGACCGAAATACACAAGAAGGTTTTGGAAAGCAACCCTTGACGGATCGGTGACTCGGCGTGCTCCTTACTCGGAGGGTCCGAAAAAGACTTGTTCAATTTTTGTGATGTAGCATGAATAGAGTTTGAGATGAGAAAAGCATAGATAGCTAGACACGATACTTAAGCATTCTTGTCCATCCATTTGGCCAACAAAAATCAAGACAATCATAAACAACAAATGGATGTCCTCGAATGGAGAAATTATGCAACCAACATGCTCACACAATAAGATAGCAAATGAAATATGTGACAAAGCATGCACAAATAATTCTAGCATCTATCAAGCAATTGGCGATGGCTAGGTCATCTGTATATGAGTATATTGACTGAGGAGTCGAATGAGAACATTTGATCATAGATCATACTCATCGTTTAAGCACAAGTGGGGTTACCACTTTTACATAAAAGCATTGATGTGTTCACACCATTAGAGTTGCTTTAGCTCAATTTTTAGAGCAAAGCTCCCCTTAGATGTGATACCCCCCTAACATGGATGAACTAACCTTGGGTTTTGTCGATGATGAATTCATGTAGACAGTGAAGATATAGATTCTCAATGTTGATGTAGATCTTTTGGAGAAATCCATTGGAGTGTTGCACTTTCAATACATACAGGGGTTACTCCCACAAGGAACACACAATGATATCCGTAGACATAGAGTGAATTGCACATATGACGATGTCCGTAAAAGCATTAGGTTGCCTTGTCCCTTGTATTACCAACAAGAGGGTTTGTGACTCCATGAACTAGTGTAAGATATGAAAGTTGATTGCACAAGTCCTCGGTAAGATGAATATGAGTGAAATATGTTGGCGGAGTCACCCTCAAGAACGCTCTAGTTCTTCTTCTTTGGGATCCACATCAACTTGATGGGAATCCTTGGAGTTGTAGTTGAACTTGATGATATAGAGCTTGACGTAGTCTTGGGAACTCACTTGACCATGGCCTTAGGAGCTTCTTCAAATGAGTCAAACTCTTATTGAAGCTTGTCCTTGCCTTTTAGCTTGTGTTCTTGTGGTGGAAGATCATCTTGAGCTTGTGTTACCTTAGGGCCTTTAGCCGTGAAGCATCTTCCAATTCCTTCATTTGGTGAGTCAAATATGTCGTAGGAGTTGGATGACACAAGTGCAAGACCGGCAACACCTTCATCTTGAGTATAGTCGGAGTCAGTGTGATAGCTTCTCTTGGAGTAGTTGTTGGAGTCGGAACCAGATACCCATTCACCAATGTGAGTTTGATGTCTTCGTCTTGTGTAGCTCTTTGATGACTTGTCCTTCCTTTCTGAATCCTTGCTTCTATAAGAGGGTCTTCGTTCATAACGATCATCTCTAATCCTTCTCTCTTTTGGAGGTGAGTCATCTCTTCTACTCCTCTTCTATGAGTCTTATATTTTCTTGTAGGGAGTCTTACACTCATTGGAGTAGTGTCCGGGTCTTCCACAGTTGTCGCAATTACAAGCACGATTACAAGATCTTTTGTCACTGTAGGACCCTGACTTGGAGCTTCTCTCTTTGCTTCTATTCTTGTAGAACTTGTTGAAGTTCTTCCCATTAATCTCAATTCTTCATTGGAGACTTGCTTTTCGCTTGATGTTCTAGGAGCATCACTTGAAGCTTTATAAGCACCACTTGACTTGTTGTGGAGGTCTTCCTTCTCCTTGAGAGACATCTCATGAGCAACAATTCTACCAATGACTTCCGTGGGCTTGAGATGTTTATAATTAGGCATCATTTGGATCAAAGTGCACACAATGTCGTATTTTCCATTCAAGGCTCTTAGTATCTTCTTGATGATGAATTTGTCGGTTATCTCATCACTTCCTAAGCCGACAATCTCATTTGTGATGAGAGCAAGCCTAGAGTACATTTCGGTGACTCCTTAACCATCCTTCATCTTCAACTTGTCAAGTTGAATTTGAAACACATCCAACTTGGATTCCATGACGGACTTGGTACCTTCGTGCATATCAACCAAAGTATCCCAAATTTCCTTTCCATTCTCAAGGCGGCTGATTTTGTTGAATTCTTTGGGGCATAATCCATTGAAGAGAATATCGCAAGCTTTAGCATTGTATTGCAACATCTTCATTTCTTCCGTTATTGCTTCACAATCTAGTTCTTTTCCATCCTCGAACAAATCACCTTGCAAGCCAATATGCATAACAGCGCACACGGCGGGGTTATGACCAAGAATATGCATTTTCATCTTATGCTTCCAACTAGCAAAATTTGTACCATTAAAGTCAGGACCTCTATGATGGTAATTTCCCTCGCTAGACATCATATTCTCCTAGGTTGTGAAACCAAGGCTATGATCATCAAAGCTATGGAAATCAAGGCAAATGGAGACCAAAGCTCTGATATCACTTGTAGGATCAAACGTATGTCTAGAGGGGGGGTGATTAGACTACTCGACCAAATAAAAACCTAACCTTTTCCCAATTTCAGTTGTGGGAAGATTTTAGCAATTAACACAAGTCAAGCAATCAACCTACACATGCAATTCTAAGAGTGTAGTAGCGTAAAGTAAAACATTGCATATGAAGGTAAAGGGAAGGGTTTAGAGAAGGCAAACGCAACGGAGACACGAAGATTTTTGGCATGGTTCCGGTAGGTGGTGCTATCGTACGTCCATGTTGATGGAGACTTCAACCCATGAAGGGTAACAGCTACGCGAGTCCACGAAGGACTCCACCCACGAAGGGTCCACGAAGAAGCAACCTTGTATATCCCACCATGGCCATCACGCATGAAGGACTTGCCTCACTCGGGTAGATCTTCAGGAAGTAGGCGATCTCCTTGCCCCTTACAAACTTCTTAGTTCAACTCCACATCTTGACGGAGGCTCTCAAGCAACACCTAACCAATCTAGGAGACACCACTCTCCAAAAGGTAGTAGATGGTGTGTTGATGAGGAACTCCTTGCTCTTGTGCTTCAAATGATAGTCTCCCCACCACTGAACTCTCTCTCTCTCTCTCTCTCTCTCTCTCGTATTTGGCTATGGTGGAAAGATGATTTGAGTGGAAAGCAACTTGAAGAAGGCTAGTAATCAAGATTCTTGTTGTAGGATTGGAATATCTTGATCTCAACACATGAGTAGGTGGTTCTATCTCAGAAAATATATGGTGGAAGTGTAGGCACGTTCTGATGGCTCTCTCACAAATGGAGAAGGGGGTGGAGGGGTATATATAGCCTCCACACAAAATCCAACCTTGACACACATTTGACTCATCTCGGTGGGACCAAATGGTTAAACTCGGTGAGACCGATATATTCAAAAATTTGAACATTAGGAATCTCGGTGGGACTGACGGGAACAACTCGGTGAGACCGGTGTGGAAGGTATTAGGGCAAACATCATCTCGGTGGCACCGATTGCATCAACTCGGCGAGAACCGAAGTGAAGCAATAAGGCAACAGAGATTCTGTCAAGCCAACTCAGTGAGGCTGATCGCATAACTTGGTGAGATTGAAGTAAATGCAACAAGTCACAGAGTGTTGGCAGGGCCATCTCGGTGAGACCGAGACCCGTATCGGTGAGACTGAACTATTAGGGTTTCTGGTAGTGGCTATGTCATAAGAACTCGATGGTGCCGGATAGAAATAATTAGTGGGGCCAAGTTGGAGTTTAGGATTTTGACATATTTGGATGGAGAAAGTGACTGAGAGTTTTGGAGCAATATCACTAAGCATTTGAGCAAGCAATCCATTAAGCAACACCTCATCCCCTTTTAATAGTACTGGCTTTTCTCTGGACTGAATGTGATCTTGGATCACTAAAATAAAGATGAAGAGTCTTGAGCTTTTGCCAATCTTTGTCCTTAGAATTTTTAGGGGTCCACATCTCTAGTCCATGCCATGCCATTCATTGAACTTCCTGAAATATTTATCTTGAATGGATATTAGTTCATTGAGATATATGTTGTTATGAATTACCAAAACCACCCGGGGATTAGTTGCACTTTTAGATTGTTACATCAACCACCAAACAGCCCTGAGCTCATTGTTTTTTATCTGTGTTTCCATTGCTCTCTTCAATCCCTAACCGACTGTAGAGCACCTATGGATATCCAGGAATTGATACATGGTGTAGAAGAGGAGTTTGAGAATTATGATGCCCACAAGCTATTCAAAAGCTTTATAACATTGCAATAAGTCATGGTTGAAACCATGAAAGATCAAGGAGGAAATAACTACAAGGTGCCGCATCTGCACAAGGACCGTTTACATAATGGTGGAGAGGAAGTAATCGCTGTATATTGTGGCGCTGAGCTAATTGCTGACACGAAGGGAATTAACGAACAAGGGGAATTGAAAAAAGGAAAGGGAAAGGAGTAGAGAGAGAAAGGAAAAGAAAGAATAGGTGTATGTCATCTGTCTTGTGTATGTGATGTGATAATTGGATTAAATTGGTCTATTGGAATGTCCTGTGAATTATTTTGGGTTTAATTGATTTTATTTGGATTAGCTTGATTTATTTGAATTTTTTGAATTACTGGATCAACTTGATTTATTTTGATTATTTTGATTTACTTGAATTATTTTGATTTATTTGGATTAATTTAATTTATTTGTATTTATTTGATTTTATTTATTTTAAAGTTGAACACAAATAGGCAACACAAACAATATGTCATCTTTGAAAAAGGAAGGCAGTGTACTCCTGGTATCACATCACTTTTTCATCCAAAAAATACACCCGAAAGGTCATGTTGAAAAAGGAAGCTCATGTTGCTAGATCATGTAATAATATTCAGGAACTTGTACTCCATAAACAAGCTAAACTATCAAGCTAACTTCCCAGAACAAGCTAAAACCGCCAAAGTACTCCTCATGTCCTGTAGATGGTGCTGACCTCCATTTCCAGATGTAGTAATCTTTTCTCTCCCCTCCTCACTGAAGAAACCAACTTGACCTTGTAAACCAACAGAGCCTAGGGTACCTGCTATGAACAAAATAACATATCAGGAATATGTCTTGTAATTAGTCAAAGATTCTTCTAACAACAAATAAACATATCTAAATTTGCTGAAAGCAATCACAATCAATCAATTTTTAGTGCACAATCAATATTATTTTGGAAACAAGCAATATGATTCCAGCAGATTCCTCAAGACTAACTAGGGTATGTTTTGATGATTAGTTAAATAAGAAGATCATATTGGCCTTTGCACTATCCATTATCTCCATTACTGATTCTACTGAAAATATCCCATACCACTGTCTTGCAAGTTTATTACAGACAAAGGTGTTTATCTCACATTGATGAGGCAAGGTTACTCCTCCAAATAAATGTTGAATTTGCCCCAAAGAGATGAGATGAATAATTTTCAGTACTAATGTGAGCGGAGAGCTATTTATATGAGCATATTACAAGGCATAGGAGTAAGAGGAGGTTGCAAGCAATGTGCAGTAAAATAAAATGAACATATTCTCTGATCATGTAAAGTAAAATAAAATGATCAGAAATTTCTCCTGCTTTTTTCGTTGTTGTCTAAACAGCAATGTCTCAAAACCTTCAATGTAACTAAAATTGCTACAGGAACATGTGATCTATTGTTGTTTATTTTTAATAAATATAGAGCAAACTGCTATAGGAACAATGATCATTAAATGTAGAGTAAATGTAGAACAATGATCTGTTGTTGTTTATTTTCAGTAAACAATGCCCAAGTTTATTTTTAGTACATCAAGTTTGTTTTTAGTAAATGCAGATCTATTGCTATAGGAACAACCATTAGAAAGAAGAAAGAAGAAAGTGCATCCAGAATCAGTTCCAATTAGACACAAAGTATACTTCCATTAGTCACATTCTAGAAGAGGGCCCATTAGAGGAAATTGATACTACAACGCTGTTAAAAAGAGGGGCTGAATTTAAGTTATTGTACATTGAAGTTAAGTGAACAATCTTGCATTGACTGCTATTAGTCTGAAGCTTCTTGCATCTTGTTTCATGTTCTGCTTGAAACATTCCGCTCTAAACAAAAATTAAGCATTATGCTCATTTACTTCCATGATCCATTTTGATCAAACTAAATTGTTTTCAGGAGTACAACATTTTCTAGTTGCTAGGTACTGTATCATCCAAGCCAGAACACTAGAAAAATGAAAGATTTCTGATAACATCAAAAACATTGAAAATTTACACTCCACTATAGAGATTTCTTGCAAAAGATTTCTCACTCCATTAGAGAGAACATTTACACTGAACATTTACTCCAGAACATGGGCGAGTAGCTGGATTCACACTGAACATTTACTACAGTACCAAAATTGACCCAGTTTACTGTCATATTGACAGTAACACAATTCATAAACAATTCATGCACATTTACTCTAGTTTATTGAAGATTATGACACCAAAGATTACCTTTTTTAGTGGACAACACAACAGACATCATACCAAAGATTAATTTTTAGTAAACACAACACAAATCAACACTGTAATGGAATTGGGAAAAGTGGAACTGAATTGATCACTGTCAGGAGAGGATGGAGATGCGTGCCGTTCTAACCATCCGTGGGACAGTGGCGCCATCAATGTGAATTGGTCGATAGCGTGCGCTTTGAGATGCAGGGAAGAGGATGTCGGATGAGGCAGCGTTGGAGAGGCGGCGGGCGACGGAAAGCCGACAGAGATGCTCTGCTGCAAGAGGTCGATCTGTTAGAATACTCAAAGGAAAGGAGAGGGGAGCGATGGAGCAGATTACTTCCATGGGCGTGGCGGCGCTCGTTGGTGAACATTGGCGGCGCTCCTTAACACGGCAATAATGAGGGACTCAAGAAAGGGGAATGGGGAAAGGTGGGTTTGGGGTAGGAAGGAGCGGTGGAGCTGCACGGGGGAGCTGTTGAGATGCGTGGTGCAGCGACGTGTCCTGTTGGAGCTACACGGTGTCGCTGGCGTCACGGGTGAGCGGTGGAGCATCACGAGGGAGATATGCGAGAAGAGCTGCACCCGCGAGTGAAGGGGATGGACTGAGGGTTTGGTCAGACAAACTTCGAGGTTTTTTTGCAAAAAGGCCAGTGGGACAAGCTTTCTCGCACGGAGGGAGTACCTATTATTTTTAGAACCAACACATAATTCATGCAAATTTCCATTTAATATTCAACACTCTAAAAAGATATAATTGAGGCAAGAGAGTCCTAATATTTTGTACAAAAACATAATTTATCGGCATGCTCCAACATATCTCAGTGCAGTGCAAGAGCAAATTCTATAAAAGCCTCAACTCAAAAAGATATAAGTGAATAGCAAATGAGCATTCTATAAGTATATGACCGATGTGTGTCTCTTCAAGAAGTGTGATCAAAATATAACGATTGTATGGACAAACATCCAAAAAAAGCAAAAGAAGCTCCAATCGAATCACAAATCATGTGAACAAATTAATACATAGGTCCAACCGAGACATATTGATAGTTATTGAAGACGAAAGAGGGGATGCCTTCCGAGGAATCCCCAGTTTAGACGCTTGAGCCTCCTATAGATATTACCTTGGGGGTGCCTTGTGCATCCCCAAGCTGAGGTTCTTGCCGCCCTTTGTTCCTCTCATATCAATGTCTCCCCTCGATCTTAATAACTCCATCCACATAAAACTCAACAGAACTCGTGAGATAGGTTAGTACATATAAAAATAAATCTTCAAATCATGTACTATCAAGAGGAGATGCATATTTATGTACATGTAATGGCTAATATATCCTATCATTTCCATAATGTATATCCCCATATAAGCCATGAAAACATTTAAACAAGTAGACAATTAAAACATAACAACAATCTGCCAAAAACAAAACAGTCTGTAAAGATCTAATTAAAAATCATACTTTTGTAATTCTGAATAATCTAAAAACTTAGGACATTACAGAAATTTGAAATGCAGTATTGTGTAAAATCTGAAGATTTTTTCACATTTTGGTGCAGAATAAAAATTCAAATACTAGGCGTAAAATCTTCAGTTCCTACATAGAACCTAACCAATATGCAATTGCAACATCTCAAAGGCTCAACTTGTCACAAAATAAAAAATACAAAATACAAACATAATTACTATAGTAGAAATAACCATGTTGACACACAAAATTTGCGTTGTCTCCCACAAGCTCTTTCTTTATAGCCATTAATAATAGGTTTGAGATTTTAATGATGCTCACATAAAGGCAAGAATTGAAACACAAAGAGAGCATCAATAGCATGTAACAAGCACGTTATAAGTAAAATAAATTATTAAGGCAACCAATACCTAGCATAATCAAGAGTGAAGAATGAAATATTAACAATGCTAACCTAAAGAGAGGTAACTTAGTAACATGAAGATTTCTATAACCATGCTTGCATCTCTCATGATAATTACACATAGGATCACAATCAAATTTAATAATATAGCTATCACATAAAAAATTGTCTTTTCGATCCACATGCATGCAAATTTTGTAATCTTACAAGATACCGGGGTTAACATCAACTGAAGCCATGACCTCTTCAAACCCACTTTTATCAAAAAATCATAAGATTGAATATTCTCCGACCATGTGGGATTATTTTATCTAAACTTGGCACTCTTCCAAGCCCACTTTCAATAATGTATCAAATATTATTTAAAGTAATAAATTTATCAGCAGGCTCAAATAAATTATCAAGATCAAAAGAAGGATCATAATTAATTCCCCAATCATGATCATCATAAAACATAGTATGCATAACAAAATCATCATCAATAGTGCCTACAGACATAGTGTCACAATAAAAAGCAATATTTTCATCAACTGTGTCATCTTCATCACTTGAATCATAAGGATTGTGATTTTATTCCAGTCATATTTTCATTCAATGAGCATATTATAATAGCATTTTATTTCATAACCTCTTAGTTAGTAGGGGGGAAAAGATCACTTTCATCAAACCCCTCATCCCCAAGCTTACAGCTTTGCAAATCATTAGCACAATTGATATACATGGAATACATAATAACAACATTGCACTCATGCTTATCATTCAAGGAAGTCTCATCAATCACTTTATAAAACTCTTCTTCTAACAATTCATAACAATTATCAGATTCAAGATTTTGAAGAAAAGCCTTATAAAGATAAAGAAGTGCACTCAACTTCATATTTTCTTTCAAAGCAATTACCTCAATAGCATTTTCTTCATCATTAGCCATTGGTTTATCATAAGCAGAATTTTTGATAAGTCCAGCTAGTGGATAAGGATCCATATTTTTATTACTTTTATTTTTTTTGGCTATAAGTTAACATAACTAGGCAAGATAAAGAACAAGAAAGTAATGAGTTTGTGTGAAGGCACCTAATTTTATAGTAGAACACTCCCTGACAACGGCACCAACAATCTTTTGCTTACTCTAGTAGGAGTTGTTGGGATTCCCCAAAGAAGAGGGTGAAGAAGAACAACAACAAAAATATTTCCCTCGTTAAGAACTAACGTTATCAGTCTAGTACAAGTCTCCCAAGATAGCAATGTGAGCAGCACCTGTGCATAAACAACTACAAACTTGCACCCAACACATCAAGAGAGTTGCCAAGCCCCTTGTCTTGCTAGTTGCAAGATTAAACACAAATGATAGAGATAGATAGTAGCAAAGTAGCATCATGGATAAGAGGAGAAATTGTGTAGAAATTCAGTAATGGAGAATAGACCTGGGCGGCCATAAGTTCACTAGTGGCATCTCTCTCAAAAACAACAAGTATCATGATAAACGAATTACAGTGGGGCAATTGATCATATTGCAATATTCATGACTATGATCATTCATGACATAATCTCATATAGGCATTACATCCACAATAAGTAGACCATTAATCCAACTTCATCTAATACTAATACTTGATACGTCTCCAACGTATCTATAATTTTTGATTGTTCCATGCTATTATATTATCATTCTTGGATGTTTTACAATCATTTTATAGCAACTTTATATCATTTTTTGGGACTAACCTATTGACATAGTGTCGAGTGCCAGGTTCTGTTTTTTTCTTGTTTTTTTACTTCGCAGAATATCAGGACCAAATGGAATCCAAATGCAGCAAAACTTTTTGGAGAATTTTTCTAGACCAGAAGACACCTGTTGGGCCAAAGAAGTACCATAGGGGGGCTCCAAGGGGAGCACAACCCACCTGGGCACGCCTGGGGGCCCAGGCGCGCCCTGGTGGGTTGTGTCCACCTCGGCCGCCTCCTGCACCGCCTCTTTGCTTTTCAAATATCCCGAACATCCAAAAACCCTAGAGGAGTCGACGAAACACAATTCTAGCCACTGCAAGTTGCAGAACCACCAGATCCAATCTAGATACAATCACGGAGGGGTTTATCATCCTCATTGGTGCCTCTCCGATGATGCGTGAGTAGTTCATTGTAGACCTACAGGTACGTAGGCAGTATCTAGATGGCTTCTTCTCTCTTTTTGATTCCCAATACAATGGTCTCTTGGAGATCTATTTGATGTAACTCCTTTTGTGGTGTGTTTTTTGGGATCGATGAACTTTGGGTTTATGATCAGATCTTTATATCCATGAAAGTTATTTGAGTTTCTTTGATCTCTTGTATGCATGATTACTTATAGCCTCATATTTCTTCTTCGAATATTTGGTTTGTTAGGCCTACTAGATCAATTTTTCTTTCCATGGGAAGAGGTGCTTTGTGATGGGTTTGATCGTACGGTGTTTTTTTCCCAGTGACAGAAGGGGCAGCAAGACATGTATGTATTGTTGCTATTAAGGATAACAAGATGGGGGGTATTCCTACATGAATATATCTCGTCTACATCATGTCATCATTCTTATTGCATTACTCCTTTCTCCATGAACTTAATACACTAGATGCGTGCTGGATAGCGGTCGATGTGAAGAGTAATAGTAGTAGATGCAAGCAGGAGTCGGTCTACTAATCTTGGATGTGATGCCTATATAATGACCATTGCTTGGATATCGTCATAATTATTTGAGGTTCTATAAATTTCCCAACAGTAATTTGTTCATCCACCGTATGCTATTTTCTCGAGAGTAGCCACTAGTGAAATCTACCGCCCTTGGGTCTATTTTCTCATCATATATTTTTAAATCTATATTGCTATTATCCTTTTTATTTGTTTGCATATTTTATTTTCGGATCTATATTACCAAAAACCCAAAAATATCTCGCTGAATTTTATTTGCCTTTATTTTATTTGCATCTACCAATCTATCACCTTACCAATGTTTTACCCGAGAGGGATTGACAACCCCTCTTTCACGTCGGGTCACAAGTATTTGTTATTTCTGTGTAGGTACCATTTACATAGTGTTGCTTGATTCACCTACTGGTTGGATAACCTTGATCTCATAACTAAGGGATCTACTTACCTTAGTTGTACTGCATCATCCCTTATTCTTTGGGGAAAATACTGACATGGATACAAGACATCACAAAAAGGGAGGATCATAAGATCTGGCACCGTTGGCGGGGAGACATCATCGTTCCTAATCAAAAATATCATATCCTTGCAATTTACATTATTTGACATTTGCCTCTCATTTTCATCTCCCCCACTTCATAAAAAAATTGCCGTTTTATTCGCCCTCTTTTTCGTTCGCTGTTTTTCTCGTCAGATCTATTTTGTGTGCAATCTTGTTTGCGTAGTCACGATGACTCAAGAAAACACTAAGTTGTGTGATTTTCACAATACCAATAATAATGATTTTATTAGCACTCCGATTGCTCCTCCCGCCACTAGTGCGAAATCTTGTGATATTAATGCCGCTTTGTTGAATCTTGTTATGAAAGATTAGTTTACAGTACTCCTAATGAGGATGTTGTGTCCCACCTTAACACATTCATAGAATTATGTGATATGGAAAACAAAAAAGATGTGGAAAATGATATTGTGAAGTTGAAATTATTTCCGTTTTCTTTGCGAGATCGTGCAAGAATTTGGTTTTCTTCTTTGCCTCACAATAGTATCGATTCTTTGGATAAATGCAAAGTTGCTTTCATTACTAAGTATTTTCCGCGAGCGAAAATTATTTCCCTTAGAACACAGATCATGAATTTTAAGCAACCTGAGCATGAGCATGTTGCTCAATCTTGGGAAAGAATGAAATTGATGCTAAGAAATTGTCCTACTCATGGTTTAAATCTTTGGATGATCATACAAAAAATTATGCGGGATTGAATTTTGTCTCTAGAAATATTTTAGATTCCGCCGCCGGTGGTACTTTTATGGACATTAATTTGGGAGAAGCTACTAAATTGCTATATAATATCATGGCAAATTATTCACAATGGCATACCGAAAGGGCACCTACTAGTTAAAAAGTTAATTCGGTTGAAGAAATTAGCACGTTGAGTGAAAAGGATGATGCTCTTATGAAATTGGTTGCTAGTAAAAATAATCCTATTGATCTTAATGATGTGCCTTTGTCTACTTTGATTGAGCAAAATAGTTATGTCGTAGATGTGAATTTTATCTCGCGAAACAATTGCAATAACAATGCTTATAGTGGTAATTTTAATCCTAGGCCTTTTCCTGGAAATTCCTCTAATAATTATGGTAATTCCTATGGTAATTCTTCCTACAGTAATAATAGGAACACCTCTGATCTTGAGAATAATATTAAAGAATTTATCAATCATCAAAAAGTTTTCAATACTACGATAGAAGAAAACTTGAAAAAAAGTTGATGATATGTCTAGAAGCATTGATAGAATTTCCCATGATGTGGAAAATATCAAGTTGAAAGCATTTGTACCCAAGGTTGATGAATCAACTAAAGCTTTATATGTTTCTATGGATGAAAGTAAGAAAAGAACCGCTTGCTAAGAGCTAAAAGGGATTTTTAGAAAAAGCGTTTTCTAGCGATTGCTTTCATAAAAATGATGAAGATATTAAAGTGATTGGTGTTTCTTCTATTGATTCCTTATTTAGTAAGATTAAAATTTATGATAAAGGGTTTGAAGAAGAGTCAACTTTAGTTAGAAGGCATCCCGATAATTCGGAGGGTTAAAATCTTGATGAAAAAAGTTGATAAAAGTGGGTTTGGATAGGTCAAAACTTTAACTAGTGATGTGACCACTCTTTTGGATTACAAAGACTTTAATTATTATAGTTGCTCTTTGATTGAATGTATTTGTTTGTTGCAATCCATGATAAATTCACCTCATGCCTATGAACAAAATAAAGCTTTTACTAAACATATTGTTGATGCCATGATGAAAGCTTTTGAAGAAAATTTGGAATTAGAAATTTCAATTCCTAGGAAATTACACAATGAATGGGAACCTACCATTAAAGTCAAGATTAAAAATTATGAGTGTCTTGCTTTATGTGATTTGGGTACTAGTGTCTCCACAATTCCGAAATCTTTATGTGATGTGCTTGGTCTTACTGATATTGAAGAGTGTTCTTTAAATTTGCACTTGGCGGATTCTACAATTAAAAAGCCTTTGGGTAGAATTAATGATGTTCTTATTCTTGCAAATATGAATTATGTTCCCATAGACTTTATTGTTTTTTATATTGATTGCAATCCGTCTTGTCCAATTATTCTTGGTAAACCGTTTTTACGCACTATAGGTGTCGTGATTGTATGAAAGAAGGCAATATTAAATTCCAATTTCCACTAAGAAAGGGTATGGAACGCTTCCCTAGAACAACAGTTAAGCCACCATATGAATCAATCATGAGGGCATCCTATGGATCTAGAACCAAAGATGACAATACTTGAATCTACGAATTATGCCTAGCTAGGGGCATAAAACAATAGCGCTTCTTGGGAGGCAACCCAATGAATAAAATTAATTTTCACCTTTTCCTTTGTGTTCTTGAGTGTTTGCACATTTATGCCTCTGATTAGATGTGTTTTATGTTTTAATTAGTTTGTGTGCCAAGCTAAACCTTTGGGATAATGTTGGGTTATAGTTGACTTGATCTTGTTGAAAAACAGAAACTTTTGCACTCAGTAAAATAATTTTCATAAATCACAGAAACGTGCTTTTGCTCTGAATTGTTTACATAAGATTGATATACAAATGGCACACATTATCCAAAAAATTTATATTTTTTCGAGTTACATATGTATACGAGTTCCCTGATTACTACAGACTATTCTGTTTTTGACATATTCTGTTTTCTTTGTGTCGTGTGCTTATTTTGATGAATCTATGGACTTCATCGGGGGGTATGAGCCATAGTAAAGTTGGAATACAGTATATATAATGCAAAAATAAAATATGAATGTGTTTGCAACAGTACTTATAGTAGTGATTTTCTTTTTTATACTAACGGATCTCACGAAGGTTTTGTTAAGTTTTGTGTGATTGAAGTTCTCAAGTTTTGGGTGAGATCATGATGGATGAAGGAATATGGAGAAGCAAGGGCCTAAGCTTGGGGATGCCCCATGGCACCCCAAGATAATATTCAAGCATGAACAAGCAACTAAGCTTGGGGATGCCCGGAGTGGCTTCCCCTGTTTCTTCTAACGACCATCGATATTTTACTTGGAGCTATATTTTTATTCGTCTCATATCATGAGTTTTCCTTGGAGCGTCTTGTATTATATGAGTCTTTGCTTGTTTTGCATTTTAGTTTGTCACAAGTATCCTTGATGGACACACCTATTTGATAGAGCCAAAATTATGCTATTATTTATTAGAATTGTTCTATGCTTCACTTAAATTTTTTGAGCTATGGAATTGCTCTAGTGCTTCACTTATATCTTTTTTTAGCACGGCGTGCTTTAATATTTTGGAAGAAATGCTCTCATGCTTCACTTATATTATTTTGATAGAGGAAAATCTTTATGCTCATGTTCTTCACTTAAATTTGTTTGAGCTAAGCAAAAGCAACATATGAAACTAGTCCCAAAGTGATAGATATTCAAGAGGGATATGATAAAACTTTCATGAAGATCATTGGACAAAATAAACTTGATTCTTAGTAATACTTTTGAGATATGATGATACTAATATGTGTGTCATGTTCATGAGTAATTATGCTTTTGTAAGAATATTGATGTTAAGGTTTATGATTCCCTACGCAAGCATGAAAGTCAATAATTATGCAATGAAATTACATCCTACTTGTGGTGCATTATTTGGTGTTAGTTATGCTTAATGCTCGCTTATGTGATTTTTCGTTTCTTGGTTGGTTGCTTCTTAATCTTTTTGCTAGCCTTCACTTGTACTAAGTAGAAATACTACTTGTGCATCCAAAATCCTTAAACCCGGTTTTGCCATATGAATCCACCATACCTACCTATATGTGGTATTTCCGTTCCGTTGTATGCAAATTTGTATGTGCCATCTCTAATTTTCAAAATAAATTCCCCTTTTGTGTGCTCGTACCGCTCATGAAACGGTAGGGGTGGCTGATATTTTTCCATGCTAGATGTGTTATTCTCAAGATGAGTGTTTATTCACTTGTCATTGCACGAGAGTACGGCAAAGGTATTAGGGATGCCTAGTCCTGAAATGAAAAAGAATTTACTTTATGTTGTCAAATAATAAATTCCTTGAAAAGTGTTGGTATGGACGGCACCCGTGGATACGGCTAGCTGTGGAATGTAAAGTATGGTGGAAAAAGAAATAAACTTTATTTCTGTCTAGGAACGGCCTACGATATATCTAGCATGAAAAGTATTGGAAACTACTTGGTCGTTTTCGTTGACAGGAAAAGCATGCCACCAAAAATGTTTTATCTCTCATTTTTAAGCTTTGAGCTCTGGCACCTCTACAAATCCCTACTTCCCTCTGCGAAGGGCCTTTCTATTTACTTTATGCAATTTCTAGTTTTATTTGAGTCTCCATCTTCTCCTATAAAGCACCAACTAAGGGGCACTAAGATCGTACTTGAGCATTGGATGTAGCTAATATGCGAGTGTGTTTCCTGAATGGATCGATGATTGAGCATGATGGGCTAGGGACAACTTGCTTTAGTGTTGATATTTTGAAAGACATGATTGCTTATTGATATGCTTGAGTATTGAAATCTTCATGTCAAAACTAGACTATTGCTTTGAACCGTATAAAAGTCCATATGTCCATGCTACAAAAGAAAGAATCTGATGAACATGATAGGCAGCATTCCACATCAAAAATTCTGTTTTTATCATTTACCTACTTGAGGACGAGCGGGAATTAAGCTTGGGGATGCTGATATATCTCCAATGTATCTATAATTTTTTATTGTTCCATGTTATGATATTATCATTCTTGGATGTTTTACAATCATTTTATAGCAACTTTATATCATTTTTTGGGACTAACCTATTGACATAGTGCCTAGTGCCAATTGTTGTTTTTTGCTTGTTTTCTGCTTCGCACAATATCAGTACCAAATGGAGTCCAAATGCAGCAAAATTTTTGGAGAAATTTTCTGGACCAGAAGACACCTATTGGGCCAAAGAAGTATTAGAGTGGGGCTCCGAGGGGGGCACAACCCACCTCGCCGCGCCTGGGGGCCCAAGCGCGCCCTAGTAGGTTGTGCGCACCTTGTTGGCCTCCTGCACCGCCTCTTTGCTCTATAAATACCCCAAAAATCCAAACACCCTAGGGGAGTCGACGAAACACAATTCCAGCCACCACAAGTTCCAGAACCACCAGATCTAATCTAGACACCATCACGGAGGGGTTCATCATCCTCACTGGTGCCTCTCCGATGATGCGTGATTAGTTCATTGTAGACCTATGGGTCCGTAGGCAGTAGCTAGATGACTTCTTCTCTCTTTTTGATTCTCAATACAATGGTCTCTTGGAGATCTATTTGATGTAACTCTTTTTGCGGTGTGTTTGTCGGGATCCGATGAACTTTGAGTTTATGATCAGATATTTATATCCGTGAAAGTTATTTGAGTTTCTTTGATCTCTTATATGCATGATTACTTATAGCCTCGTATTTCTTCTTTGAATCTTCGATTTAGTTAGGCTGACTAGATTGATTTTTATTGCCATGGGAAGAGGTGCTTTGTGATGGGTTCGATCATACGGTGTTCTTTCCCAGTGACAGAAGGGGCAGCAAGACACGTATGTATCGTTGCTACTAAGGATAATAAGATGGGGGCTATTCTTACATGAATAGATCTCGTATACATCTTGTCATCGTTCCTATTGCATTACTCCGTTTTTCCATGAACTTAATACACTAGATGCATGCTGGATAGTGGCCAATGTGTGGAGTAATAGTAGTAGATGTAGGCAGGAGTCGGTCTACTAATCTTGAACATAATGCCTATATAGTGATCATTGCCTGGATATCGTCATAATTATTTGAGGTTCTATCAATTGCCCAACAGTAATTTGTTCACCCACCATATGCTAGTTTCTCGAGAGAAGCCATTAGTGGAATCTACGACCCCCGGGTCTATTTTCTCATCACATATTTTCAGATCTATATTGCTATTTGCCTTTTTTATTTATTTACATCTTTTATTTCCAGATCTATATTACCAAAAACCCAAAAATACCTCACTGGATTTTATTTGCATCTACCAATCTTTTACCCGAGAGGGATTGACAACCCCTCTTTCGCGTTGGGTTGCAAGTATTTGTTGTTTGTGTGCAGGTACTATTTACATAGTGTTGCTTGGTTCTCCTACTAGTTCGATAACCTTGGTCCCATAACTAAGGGATCTACCTAACTTAGATGTACTGCATCATCCCTTACTCTTCGGGGAAAATACTGACGCGGATACAGGACATCACGAAAAGGGCAATCAATACTCCACGCCAAAACCGCTATCCAACATGCATCTCAAGTATTAAGTTTCCAAGAAAGAGAGTATCACAATAAGCTAGATGACGTAATGTAAATAGGAAGAAGTCAACCAACATGACAAAACCCTGTCATTTTATCCTTAATGACAACCACACAATACATGTCTTGGACCTTATTATCATTGGGTTAGAGCACCACAAAATTGAACCCACTACAAAGTACCACTCCCTCTGAAGAAAAACCCATCGAACTTGGACAAAGAACATAGATAGATCAGAGAGCATGCAAAGTTACTTAATTATACTACAAATAAGCCTCAAAAGATTCAACTGATTTCAATGAACAATCTGATCATAAAGTGACAACTCAGCATGTCGCAACAAACTCTCCACCAATTACATCGAATTGTTCTTGATCATGTGAGAGGATGCACGAAAATATGGTATTGAAGAACCAAAAAAAGAGAGGGAATATCTAGCTACTACTATGGACCCTAAGGTCCTAATGGAACAACTCACACATGGTCATGGAAGCGGCAAGGTTGACGAAGATGGCTCTGGCAATGGCTTCCCCTCAAGTGGAGCTCTAGAATAGGCCTCCAGATGGTATCATCACGAAATAGGACCTTCCAAAGGCGATAATTTTTTTCTGAAAATATGGAGGAGGGTTTAGGTATTTATAGAGAATTTTAGCGGTGGAATTGGGCTAAGGCGGTGTAGGGGTCCCCACGCGGCCAGATGACACCCATAGGGCGCACAGGGCGGCTGTGTTCGCCCCTAGCTACTCGTCTCGGTTTCTCTCGAAGCTTCCTGTGTTGCCCAAAAAATTGTATTAAATCTTCAAGTGATTTTGACCTCCGTAGATGTTCATTTCCTGCGAAACTAGAAACAAGTAGAAAACATGAACTGGCACTAAGCACTAAATTAATCGGTTAATCCATAATTATAATTTAAATTGCTAGAAGAAGTATATAAAGTTGATAATATAATAGAATGAAATATATCAAGAGGCTGGGTGTGTGTTCACTATGTTTGTATCCTCTTGATGCTCCATTTTGATCCAATAAAATCCACCCTTTGTCAAAAAATGATGCTCACATACACGCACATACATTCATCCCTATGAACGCGCACACACACATGCTACCCCTATGAGCACCTACGAGATACAAAGTCAGTACAACATCTTGAGGTTGATGAAATCACCACATGCGCCTTCATAATAATTGAGAAAAAAATCATCGGCGAAAAGTATGAAGTAAATACATGAAAATATATACTTGAACCATGTTTGGCTGGTTTCATCATGAGGAACATAACCATCTGTGTAGTTGAGAAGCATGTATGTGTTGGGAAACATAATAGAGATCAAAAAATCATGCCTATGATCACCCAAGATCAATATGAAGATGCATAACGGGTTGGGATCATGATCGTTACCATCACTGAGTTGCAGCGGAAAAAGAATGTATCGGTGTAGGTCATACTTGGAGTCCCTCGAACCATCGATGAATGTTCCCTCGTACCGCCCATGAACAGTCCCTCAAACCGAAGACCAAAAGCACATCCTCTCTACTTGTTTGCAAGTGTGTGCCCTTCTCCGGCAGCGCTTCACCTTCGAGAACTAATCGTCACCAGAGAATTAGAGGGAGGAGATTAAACCTACACTAGGCTTCTAATTATGAGGACAAGAGGATTAGCCTAGCTCTAGAAGAACTAGAGGAGGCTCCAAAACTTGTATGTGTGTATATATATATATATATATATATATATATATATACATATATATCTGTGTGTGTGTGTGTGTGTGTGCCGGCCAAGCCTTCCACCTCTTGGCCTTTCAAGGCCCATGGATATTTAAATTAAATACAAAATGTTCTAAATACTTCTAGACCATTATATATTTTTTAGCATCTTCGGAAACATTTTCCACCTATATATAATATATCGACAATACATGTATTACCCGATATTCACCGAAACCCTTTCAGTGACCCCGAAATGCTTCCGGGTCCTCTCGGATCTATTCTGAATATTCACGAAATAATTTCACAAATATATTCTCATCACTCCCGTCCTACTAGTACTCAGCAGATCATGATTTCCCTAAGCTTGTGACCCCATAGGTTCGGTAACTCACATATATGGATGAAACCATTCGTTCAATACCGACAACGAGACCGTGGACGTCCATATTTGTTCCTGTGAGTACAAGAATGATATTCGAGTGAAACTTTGGTTATCATGTGATGTTACCTTTGCTTTGTGATAGTTCACAGAACCCGAGATGCATCAGCAGCCTCCGGAGTCATCACCATGCTTACTATACCGAAATCCTTGTTACCACTTTTGTTCTTCTTTCTCGTTATTGTGTTCCGACATCCCTGTGACGAAGTCACCTCTGTCTGGCCAGAAGATGATCGATGTCATCATACGAAAGGGCCCTAATAATACCTCTCTATCGTTGGAGGAGCAAATACCACTCTCGAGCTATCCGGGCACTTGTCAAAGTTTTTGATCAACCCGTGAGTTGTCGTTATGATCACCATCTTACAAGTGATGTTTGAGCAACCCCAAAGCCCACCGTATGGTAAGAAGTGACCACGATATTGTGATACCCATGTAATTAAGCTATAGTAAACTCTGACTAATGATGCCATTTCACCTCCTTGGTTAAGCTAAATTACCTCAAATTTAAAATGCAAGTTGAATAATTAAATTTTCAAAAGGTAACCTAAAAATGTAGGTTGGGTTGCAAATATTCACTAACTATTTGTCATGAAAGATACAACATTTTTCAACATTTTAAATTGCCCCTAAACATTTTAAAACTACTCCAGCAGCAATTGTACGGGACTTTTCAATTTAAATAAGTATATACTCTATTTAAAACAAATTGCAATTAATTGTATCAAATAAACATATTGCCTACTAATTATGTACTAAAATCCAAGTTCAAAAAAAATCAAATGGTACATAAAAGCTATGCAAAGCAGAAAATAAATAAAGAATAAAAGTAAAAGAGAAAGAAAAAAGAAAAAGAAAAGAAAAAGGAAAAGGGCAAAGTGGTACTATGCACTTTTGCCAGCTAGCATAGTAGCCAGCCCAGCCCATCTGGCCTCCCCCCCCCCCCCCCCCCCCGTGGATGCAGGGCACCCGTCCACGACGCCGATGGCCACGGGACGGCCATCCGGCAGCTCCGTGGTGCCCTCAAGTCACCGGCGAACCCCCTAGTGATAACCCTAGCCCCACTCATCCCCACTCCTTCCCCTCTCCCCCAGATCTCCTCCCCTAGCGCGAACCCGAGCGTGTCCGTCGTCGTGCCTCGTCGACGCCATGGCCACCGACCACCCCTCTCCGCTCTGCCGTGTCCACTAGCTCCACTACTGTCTCCTACGACGCCCGAGGCCACCCTTTGGAGCTCAATGCCTCTGCAATGAGCTCCTCATCGCCGTCTTCTTCCCCGTTGTCCACCGGCGCATATCCGTCGATTCCGCCGCCCCTGCTGCTCCAAAGCCCCCACCGAGCCCCCGCGTGCTCCCACGGTGAGCACCGGTGTTTACGCTCTCTTGCTAGTGTGCTTTAGCCCCTGTAGCCGTAGCCCTGCTCGAGGCCAAGCTCCACTGCTGCCATGGCTGGCGAGCTCCACGCCCCGGCGCCCTTCTGCCTGCTGCTCGCCCGCCGCACCCCTGCTCCCTGCAGCCGTGTTGCGCTGCTCGCTAGCGCCCGTGACTACTGTTACCTGCGCCCGCACACTGCTGCCACTCCCCTAACACTGTCCGGCCACCATCTCATCCTTCGCCATCATTGACTCCAGCTGTCTCCGGCCACGCTGCAGCCACCACTCGATGGGGCATCACGCCCGCGTTCGGACGCACCGCTCCACCGTTCAAATGCTCGTCGGAGACCATTTTCCAGCCACCACCACCACGACCCGCCTCGCCGGAGTGCCGTCGCTGGCGTGCCTTCGCCCTTGGCCACTGCCAGGTGGTCCCTGGTAACCCACAAGTATAGGGGATCATTTGTAGCCTTTTTTGATAAATAAGAGTGTCGAACCCAACGAGGAGCTAATGGTAGAATTTACATTCTTTCAAGTTCTATCGACCACTGATACAACTCTACGCACATTTAAAGTTTGCTTTACCTAGAACAAAAATAAAACTAGAAGTACTTTGCGAGAATAAAACAATGGATAAAATTCAAGACAATAAAAGTAGATAACTTTTGTCACACAAGAAAGTCATTTGTCCCTAGGTGATCGATAACTAAACCGGTAATCATTGTTGCAATTTTATATGAGGGAGAGACATCATCTAACATACTTTCTGTACTTGTATCATATACACTTATGCTTGGAACTCTAGCATGCATCCACAACTACCAAAGATCATTAAGGTAAAATCCAACCATAGCATTAAGTATCAATTCCTCTTTATCCCATATGCAACAACCCCCGTACTCGGGTTTGTGCTTCTGCCACTCACACCACCCACCACAAAAGAATCATGAAAATATTACAATGCCCTACAACAGGGAACCCTCACGTTTGCGTTACACGGAGGGCACCGTAGGACAACACCAAAATAAAATATACAACTCAAACCAATCATGATCATCTATCAACTCATAGGACAAAACGGATCTACTAAAACATCATAGGATAACCACATATCAATGGGAAATAAAATATAGTGTTGAGCACCATGTTTAAGTAGAGATTACAGCAAGGAAAAGAGGTGTTACACCACTGCATAGAGGGGGAGAAAGTTGGTGTTTACGGTAGCAAGGCTGTTGATGTAGATCGCTGTCATGATCCTAGCCCCGGCGGCACTCCAACACCATCGAAAGAAAGGGGGGAGAGAGCCTCCCTTCTTCTTCTTCTTCTTCCTTGGCCTCCCCCTAGATGGGAGGAGGGTTTCCCCTGTGGTCCATGGCCTCCATGGCGGCGGAGGGGTGAGAGCCCCTCCAAGATTGGATCTCTCTCTCTGCTATCTTCTGTTTCGCGTTCCCCCAATCTGGCCGAAAACCGTTTCTTTAATATCTAGAGATCCGTAACTCATATTCCGTTGAGATTCTAACATGATTTTTCCCGGATATAAGTTTCCTTGCACCCGAAGGAGAGTAGCAACCACCTTACGAGGTGACCACAACCCACCACTGTGCGAATGGGCCCTGGGGCAAGCCCTGGTGTCTCATGGGGGATGTGGGCCTCCATTTGCGTTGATTCTACCTCCCAAAAATCACATATATTCCAAAATAATTCTTTGTAAAAATTTATTGTGTTTGGACTTTGTTTGATATGGATATTCTGCGAAACAAAAAACATGCAACAAATACGAACCCGCACTGGGCACTGGATCAATATCTTAGTCCCAAAAAAATAATATAAAATGTTGCCAAAAGTATGTAAAAGTTGTATACTATTGGCATGAAACAATCAAAAATTATAGATACGACGGAGACGTATTAGCATCCCCAAGCTTAATTCCTGCTTGTCCTCGAGTAGGTAAATGATAAAAAGATTATTTTTTATGTAGAATGTTGCCTAGCATAATCTTGATCATAAGTTTAATCATGGCATGTAATACATGAGTGATTCAAAGCAATAGTCTATAAGTTGACATAAAGACATTAATACTCAGGCATCCCAACAAATAATCATGTCTTTGAAAATATCAATGCTAAAGAACGTATCCCTACAAAATCATATAGTCATGTCATGCTCTGTCTACTTAACACAAAGTATTTATCATGTACCACCCTGGTGTCAGCCAAGCAATCGGTTCGTACTTTTTAAGGTGCTTTAGCTTTTTTAACTCCGACACAATACATGAGCACAAGCCATGGATATAGGACTATGGGTGGAATAGAATACGATGGTAGAGTTTAATTTGGAGAAGACAAAAAAGTAAGAATCACATCGATGCGGATAATCAACGGCTATGGAAATGCCCATCAATTGATATCAATGCGAGGAGTAGGGATTGCCATGCAACGAATGCACTAAGAGTTATAATTGTATGAAAGCCCAATATGAAAACTAAGTGGGTGTGCATCAAACTCTTTAATGAAAAATACCCACTAGTATATGAAAGTTTTAACATAGGAGACTCTTTATATGAAAAACATGGTGCTACATTGAAGCACAAGTGTGGAATTAGCACGCCCCTTCTCTTTCTTCTTTGTTTTTTCTTTCCTTTTCTTTTTTACTCTTTTTTCTTTTTGTCCGGAGTCTCATCCCAACTTGTGGGGGAATCATGGTATCCGTCATCCTTTATTCACTGGAACATGCTCTAATAATGAATAATGATGATCATCACACTTCTATTTACTTACAACTCAATATTACAAGTCGATACCTAGAACAAAGTATGACTCTATATGAATGCCTCTGGCAGTGTACCGGGATGTGGAATGATCTAGCGCAGCAAAGATATCAAAAAACGGACAAGCCATGGAAATATCATGTTAGCTATCTTACGATCATGCAAAGCAATATGACAATGAATGCTCAAGTCATCACAACAGAAGCGGTGGAAGTTGCATGGCAATATATCTCGGAATGACTATGGAAATGCCATGATAGGTAGGTATGGTGGATGTTTTGAGGAAGATATAACAAGGCTTATGTGTGATAGAGTGTATCATATCATGGGGTTTGGATGCACCGGCGAAGTTTGCACCAACTCTCGAGGTGAGAAAGGGCAATGCACGGTACCGTAGAGGCAAGCAAATTGCGGAAAGGTAAGAGTGCGTATAATCCATGGACTCAAATTAGTCATAAAGAACTCATATACTTATTACGAAAGTTTATTTGCCCTCGAAGAAAAGTACTACTACCCATGCCCCTAGGGGGGAGGTTGGTAGGAGTTAACCATCGCGCGCCCCCGACCTCTACACAAAGGAAGACAATCAATATTAAACCATGCTCCAACTTCATAGCATAACGACAGACTATACGTGCATGCTTCGGGAATCACAAACCTTAACATCAATATTCCTACTAACCACAAGCATTTACTAGTACCTCCCACATATTATCATCTCTATATCACAAAACTATTGCAAGGAATCAAACATATCATATTCAGTGATCCACAAGTTTTATGTAGGATTTTATGACTAACCATGCAATTGACCAATTCATGTCGACTCTCTAAATAGATATAAGTGAAGCAAGAGTTTGATTCTTTCTACAAAAGATCATGCCCTAATAAATATGAGTCAAGCAAAAGAGCATTCTACAAGTAACGGTTTTCCATGTGAAGAGAAACAGGCGATCCAAACTTCAAATGATATAAGTGAAGCACATGAAGCATTCCATAAAGCCATACTCAAATGATATAAGCGAAGTTCAATGAGCATTCTATAAATCAACCATGGAGTATCCCATACCAGCATGGTGCATAAAATAAAAGTGAAAATTAAACACAAAAGACGCTCCAAGATTTACGCATATCACGTGAAAGAAACGAAAACGAAAACATACTGATACTTGTTGAAGAAAGATGGGATGCCTTCCGGGGCATCCCCAAGGTTAGACGCTTGAGTATCCTTGGATATTTACTTGGGGTGCCTTCATCATACCCAAGCTTGAACTCTTTCCTCTCCTCCTTCTCCTCATATTGAGACCTCCTCGATCTTTGAACACTTCATCCACACAAAACTCAACAGGAAACTCGTGAGATCCGTTAGTATAATAATGCAAATCACTACTTTAAGCATTGTTGCAAACCCATTCATCTTTTTATTGCATTAGAACTTCTCCATGGCTTATACCATCGATACAATCAATAGTTTCATCAAAACAAGCAAAACAATGCATAAAAAACAGAATCTGTCAAAAACAGGACAGTATGTAGCAATCTGAACATTGACCATACTTGTGTAACTCCAAAATTTCTGAAAAATTAGGAAAAATAAACAATTTTCATAGCAGTACGGTGTAAAATTTTCAGAAACTTTTGACGTTCTAGTAAAAAATGAAAATTCACGCACTATAGCCAAAGTTTTTGTTTTTGCACCGCGCATACCAACAAGCTATCTAATCTTCCTAAAGGCAAATGTTGGCACATTATTTTATAATACAATGGATTTGTACAAGGGGATAATTATTTTTGTTGAAAATTTTCTGTAATCGAGATTCACAAAGTTTCCATGGGCATGAACAAAGTTGAAGGAGCTCCCCCAATTTAACAATGCTCGTCTCTCTCACTTTCACTTTTCTTTTTGAAAAAGTGTTAGGTTCCCCTCTATATTTTTTGTGTTTTTAAAATTTATAAAAGCACACAACAGAATAAAATGACTCTCTAAAACTTCTGGGTTGTCTCCCTAGCAGCACTTTCTTTAAAGCCATTAAGCTAGGCATAAAGTGCTCAAGTAATCGATCCACCTTGATCCTAAGGTATATCAAAGCTAATTTTAACTAGCAATGATTTGTAATTTAGTAGTGAGCACAAAGCAACATATATCATGCAATGACAAAGTCGAACTCTCTTCCTATGCATCGGCATGTCATAAAAGAACAATTCATGAACATCAAATAAAGGCCAATTCATAGCATAATTAGTTTCTTGCAATTTTATAGTGTTGGAAACATAGAGAGGTGGAGATGTAGTTCCTCTCTCATAATAATTGCAAGTAGGAGCAACAAGCACATGCATATTATATTCATCAAAATCATCATGTGCATGTTTGGGTGCAATAGCAACATTTCATTCTTAACATAAGGAACTATAGCAAGTTCATCTCCATAAGCACAATTCATATTGGCATCTCGTCCACAAGCATAGCAATCATCCAGTTCATAAAAAAGGGATATTTCAAATGAATCAACGGGATCATAGCAATCATCAGCATTCATCCTTCTGCAAGCACGAAGGGAAATTAAACAATGTATGAATTAAAGAGTTACTCTCATTAGAAGGTGGGGATGGGTAGCTAATCCACTCTTCCTCCTTTTGTTCTTCGCTCTCATCATCTTTTTCATCTAATGAGCTCACAGTTTCATCAATTTCTTCTTCCATAGTTTCCTGCAAAATAGTCTCTTCTTGGAAAGCGGAGACTTTCTCAATAAACACATGAATATCGTAATTGTATTTATAATTCTCATAGCAATATTTAAGTATAGCAAAATTTTCAGGTCTATAAATAGCATCATCAAAATCTTCATACTTTTCAAAGAAAGATTCAATTTCATAAGCACTCTTAAAAGCAATGAAATCTTCTATTCGTTCCACATCATAGTAATCATATCTACCATTAGCATAAGAAGCCAAGGTTTCAGTATCACTAAATTTGCATGAAAAGGGAAGGTGTGGAGCCTTCATCCTAGAGCAACAAGTATAATCATATACCAAGCATAGTTCCCGAGCATACTAATGCAGCATATGAGTTTGATCCCATAACAGTTTCCCTTTTTGAGTCAAGCAATAATCCCTAAAGTATTCACGTTGATCCAATGTGTCTCCCATTAGCAAGTTGAATGGGGTTTTCTTGGGATTATCAAAGTATTGTTTAATATTTTTCACATATTGAGCATCGAGGGTTTTAGCAGGTTCCTATCTCCATGAGTAGCAATTACAACTATTTTTTTGGTATTTCGTGTTCCGTATCTATAACTAAAGATAGAGAACAACTTGTAACAGAAAATAAAAACTACCTATAGACAAAGCAAACAAGCACACACAAGAATATTCACAACATGCTATTGCTCCCCGGCAACGGCGCCAGGAAAAGGACTTGATAACCCACAAGTATACGGGATTGTTTGTAGCCTTTTTCAATAAATAAGGGTGTTGAACCCAAAGAGGAGCTAAAGGTAGAATCTATATCCTCCCAAGTTCTATCGACCACTAATACAACTCTACGCACACTTAACATTTGCTTTACCTAGAACAAAAATAATACTAGAAGTACTTTGCGAGAATAAAACTATGGATAAAATGCAAGACAATAAAAGCAGATAGCATTTGTCACACAGGAAAGTCATTTGTCCCTGGGTGATCGATAACTAAATCATTAATCATTGTTGCAATTTTATATGAGGGAGAGGCATGAGCTAACATACTTTTCGTACTTGGATCATAGGCACTTATGATTGAAACTCGAGCAAGCATCTGCAACTACCAAAGATCATTAAGGTAAAATCCAACCATAGAATTAAGTATCAAGTCCTCTTTATCCCATAGGCAACAACCCCCTTACTCGGGTTTGTGCTTCTGTCACTCATGCCACCCACCATAAAAGAATCATGAGTGTATTGCAACACCCTACAACAGGGATCCCTCACGTTTGCGCGACACGAAGGGCACCATAGGATAGCACCAAAATAAAATATACAACTCAAACCAACCATGATCATCTATAAACCCATAGGACAAAACGGATCGACTCAAACATCATAGATGACCACATATCAATGGTAAATAATATATAGTGTTGAGCACCATGTTTAAGTAAAGATTACAACAGGGAAAAGAGGTGTTACACCGCTGCATAGAGGGGGAGATAGTTGGTGTTGACGGTAGCAAGGCTGTTGATGAGATCGTTGTCACGATCCTAGCCCCGGCGGCACTCCGGCGCCATCGGGAGAGAGGGGGGAGAGAGCCTCCCTCCTTCTTCTTCTTCCTTGGCCTCCCCCTAGATGGGAGGAGGGTTTCCCCTCTGGTCCATGGCCTCCATGGCGGCGGAGGGGCGAGAGCCCCTCCGAGATTGGATCTCTCTCTGTTATCTTCTGTTTCGCGTTCCCCCGATCTGGCCAAAAACTATTTCTTAAATATCCGGAGATCCGTAACAACCATTGCGCTGAGATTTTAACATGATTTGCCCCCGGATATAAACTTCCGTGCGCCCGAAGGAGAGAAGAAACCGCCTTACGAGTTGACCACAACCCACCACTATGCGCATGGGCCCTGGGGCGCACCATGGTGTCTCATGGGGGCTGTGGGCCTTCTTTTGTGTTGATTCCCGCTACCTCTTGAGCACTGCGTTTGTTTTTCCTTGAAGAGGAAAGGGTGATGCAGCAAAGTAGCATAAGTATTTCGCTTAGTTTTTGAGAACCAAGGTATCAATCCAGTAGGACGCTCCACACGAGTCCCTCGTACCTACACAAACAAACAAGAACCTCACAACCAATGCGATAAATGGGTTGTTAATCCCTTCATGGTCACTTGCAAAAGTGAGATCTGATAGAGATAAAAAGATAAGATAAATATTTTTGGAACTTTTATGATGTAGATTGAAAAGTAAAGATTGCAAAATAAAGTAGATCAGAAACTTATATGATGGAAAATAGACCCGGGGGCATAGGTTTCACTAGTGGCTTCTCTCAAGATAGCATAAGTATTACGGTGGGTGAACAAATTACTGTCGAGCGATTGATATAAAAGTGCATAGTTATGAGTTTATCTAGGCGTGATCATGTATATAGGCATCACGTCCGCGACAAGTAGACCGACTCCTGCCTGCATCTACTACTATTACTCCACACATCGACAGCTATCCAGCATGCATCTAGAGTATTAAGTTCATAAGAACAGAGTAACGCATTAGGCAAGATGACATGATGTAGAGGGATAAACTCAAGAAATATGATATAAACCCCATCTTTTTATCCTCGATGGCAAAAATACAATACGTGCCTTGCTGCCCCTGCTGTCACTGGGAAAGTACACCGCAAGATTGAACCCAAAGCTAAGCACTTCTCACATTGCAAGAAAGATCAATCTAGTAGGCCAAACCAAACTGATAATTCAAAGAGACTTGCAAAGATAACCAATCACACATAAAAGAATTCAGAGGAGATTCAAATATTTCTCATCAATAAACTTGATCATAAACTCACAATTGATCAGATCTCGACAAACACACCGCAAAAAGAGTTACATCAAATAGATCTCCAAGAAGATTGAGGAGAACTTTGTATTGAGATTCAAAGAGAGAGAAGAAGCCATATAGCTATTAACTGTGGACCCGAAGGTCTGTGGTAAACTACTCACTACTCATCGGAGAAGCCTTGACGATGATGTAGAAGCCCTCCGTGATAGATTCCCCCTCCGGCAGAGCGCCGGAAAAGGCTCCAAGATGGGATTTCGCAGGTACAGAAGGTTGTAGCGGTGGAAATAGGGCTTCGTGGTGCTCCTGGATGTTTTCAGGGTATGGAGGTATATATAGGCGAAGGAGGTCGGTTAGGGGAGCCACGAGGGGCCCACGAGGATGGGGGGCGAGCCCACCCCTTAGGGCGCGCCCTCCTACCTCGTGGCCGCCTCGGCTGCTTCTTGACATCCAGTCCAAGTCTCATGGATTGTGTTTGTTCCAAAAAGATCGCTCCTGAAGGTTTCATTCCGTTTGGACTCCGTTTGATATTCCTTTTCTTCGAAACACTGAAATAGGAAAAAAAACATCAATTTGGGCTGGGCCTCCGGTTAGTAGGTTAGTCCCAAAAATGATATAAAAGTGTAGAGTAAAGCCCATAAACATCCAAAACGGGTAATATAATAGCATGGAACAATCAAAAATTATAGATACGTTGGAGACGTATCAAGCATCCCCAAGCTTAATTCATGCTCGTCCTCGAGTAGGTAAATGATAAAAACATAATTTTTGATGTGGAATGCTACCAAGCATATTTCTCAATGTAATTTTCTTTATTGTGACATGAATGTTCAGATCCAAATGATTCAAGATAAAAGTTCATATTGACATAAAAATAGTAATACTTCAAGCATACTAACAAGTAATCATGTCTTCTCAAAATAACATGGCCAAAGAAAGCTTATCCCTACAAAATCATATAGTTAGGCTATGTTTCATTTTCGTCACACAAAATACTTCCATCATGCACAACCCCAGTTTCAGCCAAGCAATTGGTTCATACTTTTTAACGCGCTTCAGCTTTTTTAACTCTTACGCAATACATGAGCGCAAGCCATGGATATGGCACTACGGGTGGAATAGAATATGATGATGGGGGTTGTGTGGAGAAGACAGAAAAGGAGAAAGTCTCACGTTGACGAGGCTAATCAACGGGCTATGGAGATGCCCATCAATTGATGTCAATATGAGGAGTAGGGATTGCCATGCAACGGATGCGCTAGAGCTATAAATGTATGAAAGCTCAACAGAAGAAACTAAGTGGGTGTGCATCCAACTTGCTTGCTCACGAAGATCTAGGGCATTTTGAGGAAGCCCATTGTTGGAATATACAAGACAAGTTCTATAATGAAAAATTCCCACTTGTATATGAAAGTGACAACATAGGAGACTCTCTATAATGAAGATCATGGTGCTACTTTGAAGCACAAGTGTGGAAAAGATAGTAACATTGTCCCCTTTATTTATTTATTTATTTATTTTTGGGCCCTTCTTTTTTTATTTGGCCTTTCTTTTTTTGCGCATTTTTGGCCTTTTTTTTCAAGGGACAAAGCTCTAATAATGATGATCATCACACTTCTATTTACTTACAACTCATGGATTACAACTCGATACTAGAACAAAATATGACTCTATATGAATGCCTCCGGCGGTGTATCGGGATATGCAATGAATCAAGAGCGACATGTATGAAAAAATTATGAAGGTGGATTTGCCACAAATATGATGTCAACTACATGATCATGCAAAAACAATATGACAATGATGAAACGTGTCATGATAAACGGAACGATGGAAAGTTGCATGGCAATATATCTCGGAATGGCTATGGAAATGCCATAATAGGTAGGTATGGCGGCTATTTTGAGGAAGATATAAGGAGGTTTATGTGTGATAGAGCGTATCGTATCACGGGGTTTGGATGCACCGGCGAACTTTGCACCAACTCTCAAGGTGAGAAAGGGCAATGCACGGTACCATAGAGGCTAGCAATGATGGAAGGGTAAGAGTGTGTATAACCCATGGACTCACATTAGTCATAAAGAACTCATATACTTATTGCAAAAGTTTATTAGCCCTCGAAGCAAAGTACTACTACGCATGATCCTAGGGGAAGGGTTGGTAGGAGTTAACCATCGCGTGATCCCGACCTCCACTCATAAGGAAGGCAATCTAAAGAGCACCCCATGCTACAAATTTGTTACACAACTTTTATCATACGTGCATGCTACGAGACTTGCCAACTTCAACACAAGTATTTCTTAAATTCACAACTACCTAACTAGCATGACTCTAATATCACCATCTTCATATCTCAAAACAAATATCAAGCATCAAATTGATCATAGCATCCAATTCATTTTCTATGATAGTTTTTATTATACCCAACTTGGATGCCCATCATTCCAGGACCAATTTTATAACCATAGAAAATACCATGTTGTTCTAAGAGACTCTCAAAATAATATAAAGTGAATCATGAGAGATCAATAGTTTCTACAAAATAAAACCACCGCCGTGCTCTAAAAAGATATAAGTGAAGCACTAGAGCAAAATGGTCTAGCTCAAAAGATATAAGTGAAGCACATAGAGTATTCTAATAAATTCTGAATCATGTGTGTCTCTCCCAAAAGGTGTGTACAGCTGGTATGATTGTGGTAAACTAAAAAGCAAAGATTCCTATCATACAAGACGCTCCAAGAAAAACACATATCATGTGGTGAATAAAAATATAGCTCCAAGTAAAGTTACCGATAGACGAAGACGAAAGAGGGGATGCCTTCCGGGGCATCCCCAAGCTTAGGCTTTTGGTTGTCCTTGCATTACCTTGGGGTGCCATGGGCATCCCCAAGCTTAGGCTATTGTCACTCCTTATTCCATAGTCCATCAAATCTTTACCCAAAACTTGAAAACTTCACAACACAAAACTCAACAGGAAATCTCATGAGCTCCGTTAGTGCAAGAAAGAAAAACCACCACTTAAGGTATTGTAATGAACTCATTATTTATTTATATTGGTGTTAAACCTACTGTATTCCAACTTCTCTATGGCTCATACCCCCCCCCCCCCGATACTAGCCATAGATTCATCAAAATAAGCAAAAAACACACGAAAAACAGAATCTGTCAAAAACAGAACAGTCAGTAGCAATCTGTAACTTTCGAATACTTCTGGAACTCTAAAAATCCTACCAAAATAGGAAGTCCTGGTAAATTTGTCTATTGATATACTTCAATAAGCATAAACTAAAAATCACATTTCTGTGATTTATTAAAATTATTCTCGTGCGCGTAAAATTTTCTATTTTTCAGCAAGATCAAATTAACTTTCACCGTAGGTTATCCTGTATGTTCTACTTGGAACAAACACTAATTAAAACATAAAACCACTTCTAAACAAAAGCTAGATGATTTATTTATTACTAAACAGGAGAAAAAAGCAAGGAACAAAAATAAAATTGGGTTGCCTCCCAACAAACGCTATCATTTAACGCCCCTAGCTAGGCATAAAAGCGAGAATATATCTAAGTATTGCCATCTTTGGTATTCAATTCATAAGTGGCTCACATAATAGATTCATAAGGCAATTTGATTTTCTTTCTAGGAAAGTGTTCCATGCCTTTCCTTAATGGAAATTGGAATCTAATATTTCCTTTCTTCATATCAATAATTGCACCAATCATTCTAAGGAATGGTCTACCAAGAATAATAGGACATGAAAAACTTTAATCTATATCAAGAACAATAAAATCTACGGCCACATAATCCCTATTTGCAACAATAAGAACATCATTATTCCTTCCCATAGGTTTCTTAATAGTGGAATCTGCAAGGTGCAAGTTTAAAGAGCAATCATCAAATTCACGGAAATCTAACACATCACATAAAGTTTTTGGAATCGTGGAAACACTAGCACCCAAATCACACAAAGCATAGCATTCATGATCTTTAATTTTAATTTTAATAGTAGGTTCCCACTCATCATAAATTTTTCTAGGGATAGAAACTTCCCATTCAAGTTTTTCTTCATAAGATTGCATCAAAGCATCAAAGATATGTTTGGTAAAAGCTTTATTTTGACTATAAGCATGAGGAGAATTTAACACGGATTGCAACAAGGAAATACAATCTACTAAAGAACAATTATCATTATTAAATTCCTTTAAATCCAAAATAGTGGGTTTATTTCTATTTAAAGATTTGACCTCTCCAATCCCACTTTTACCAAATTTAGCATCAAGATCTAAAAACTCCAAATCATTGGGACACCTTTTAACTAGAGTTGACTCATCTCCAGTCCCATCATTATCAAGATTCATATTGCAAAACAAAGATTTAATAGGGGACACATCAATTACTTTTAGATCTTCATCATTATTTTCATGGAGACTAGAAGAACATGCTTTTACAAAGCAATCTTTCTTAGCACGCATCATAGCGGTTCTTTCTTTGCACTCATCAATGGAAATTCTCATGGCTTTGAGAGACTCATTGATATCATGCTTAGGTGGAATAGATCTAAGTTTCAAAGAATCAACATCAAGAGAAATTCTATCCACGTTCCTAGCCAATTCATTAACTTTAAGCAATTTTTCTTCAAGCAAAGAATTGAAATTATTTTGAGAGATCATAAATTCCTTAACACTATTCTCAAAATCAGAGGGCATATTATTAAAATTTCCATAAGAGTTGTTGTAGGAATTACCAAAATTATTAGAGGAATTACTAGGGAACGGCCTAGGATTAAAGTTTCCTCTATACGCGTTGTTACCAAAATTATTCCTACCAACAAAATTCACATCCATAGATTCATTATTATTATCAATCAAAGTAGACAAAGGCATATCATTGGGATCACTAGGAGCACTCTTATTAGCAAACAATTTCATAAGTTCATCCATCTTTCCACTCAAAACATTAATCTCTTCTATCGCATGAACTTTTTTACTAGTAGATGTTTCGGTGTGCCAATGAGAATAATTAACCATAATATTATCTAGCAGTTTAGTAGCTTCTCCTAAAGTGATTTCCATAAAAGTGCCTCCCGCGGCCGATTCTAAAAGATTTCTAGAAGCAAAATTCAATCCGGCATAAAAAATTTGTATGATCATCCATAAATTTAATCCATGAGTAGGGCAATTGCGAATTATTAATTTCATCCTCTCCCAAGATTGTGCAACATGTTCATGATCAAGTTGCTTAAAATTCATAATATCGTTCCTAAGGGAGATGATCTTAGCGGGAGGAAAATACTTAGATATAAAAGCATCTTTGTTCTTATTCCAAAAATCAATACTATTTTTAGGCAAAGATGAAAACCAAGTTTTAGCACGACCTCTAAGTGAAAACAAAAATAACTTCAATTTAACAATATCATTATCCATATCTTTCTTCTTTTGCATATCACACAAATCAACAAAGTTGTTTAGATGAGTAGCGGCATCTTCACTAGGAAGGCCGGAGAATTGATCTTTCATAACAAGATTCAACAAAGCAGCATTGATTTCACAAGATTCAGCATCGTTAAGAGGAGCAATCGGAGTGCTATGGAAATTATTGTTGTTGGTATTGGAAAAGTCAAACAATTTAGTATTATCTTGAGCCATCGTGACAAGAAATCCAACACGCAAGCACACAAGAAGCAAGCGAAAAAGAGGCAAACGGAAAAGAGAGGGTGAATAAAACGGCAAGGGTGAAGTGGGGGAGAGGAAAACGAGAGGCAAATGGCAAATAGTGTAATGCGAGGGAGATGAGTTTGTGATGGGTACTTGGTATGTCTTGACTTGAGCGAAGACCTTCCCGGTAACGGCGCCAGAAATCCTTCTTGCTACCTCTTGAGCACTGCAATGGTTTTCCCTTGAAGAGGAAAGGGTGATGCAGCAAAGTAGCGTAAGTATTTCCCTCAGTTTTTGAGAACCGAGGTATCAATCCAGTAGGAGGCTCCACATGAGTCCCTCATACCTACACAAACAAACAAGAACCACGCAACCAACGCGATAAAGGGGTTGTCAATCCCATCACGGCCACTTGCGAAAGTGAGATATGATAGAGATAAAAAGATAAGATAAATATTTTTGGTATTTTTATGATATAGATTGAAAAGTAAAGATTGCAAAATAAAGTAGATTAGAAACTTATATGATGGAAAATAGACTCGGGGGCCATAGGTTTCACTAGTGGCTTCTCTCAAGATAGCATAAGTATTACAGTGGGTGAACAAATTACTGTCGAGCAATTGATAGAAAAGTGCATAGTTATGAGATTATTTAGGCATGATCATGTATATAGGCATCACGTCCGCAACAAGTAGACCGACTCCTGCCTGCATCGACTACTATTACTCCACACATCGATTGCTATCCAGCATGCATCTAGAGTATTAAGTTCATAAGAACAGAGTAACACATTAGGCAAGATGACATGATGTAGAGGGATAAACTCAAGCAATATGATATAAACCACATCTTTTTATCCTTGATGGCAACAATACAATACGTGCCTTGCTGCCCCTGCTGTCACTAGGAAAGGACACCGCAAGATTGAACCCAAAGCTAAGCACTTCTCCCATTGCAAGAAAGATCAATCTAGTAGGCCAAACCAAACTGATAATTCAAAGAGACTTGCAAAGATAACCGATCACACATAAAAGAATTCAGAGGAGATTCATATATTTCTCATAGATAAACTTGATCATAAACCCACAATTCATCGGATCTCGACAAACACACTGCAAAAAGAGTTACATCGAATAGATCTCTAAGAAGATCGAGGAGAACTTTGTATTGAGATTCAAAGAGAGAGAAGAAGCCATCTAGGTAATAACTATGGACCCGAAGGTCTATGGTAAACTACTCACAACTCATCGGAGAGGCCTTGACGATGATGTAGAAGCCCTCCGTGATCGATTCCCCCTCTGGCGGAGCGCCGAAAAAGGCTCCAAGATGGGATCTCGCGGGTACAAAAGGTTGTGGCGGTGGAAATAGGGTTTCGTGGTGCTCCTGAATGTTTTCAGGGTATGGAGGTATATATAGGCGAAGGAGGTCGGTCAGGGGATCCACGAGGGGTCCATGATGGTGGGGGCGCACCCACCCCCCATGGGCACGCCCTCCTGCCTCGTGGCCGCCTCGGCTGCTTCTTAACGTCCACTCCAAGTCTCCTGGATTGCGTTTGTTCCAAAAAGATCGCTCCCGAAGGTTTCATTCCGTTTGGACTCCGTTTGATATTCCTTTTCTTCGAAACACTGAAATAGACAAAAAAAACAGCAATTTAGGTTGGGCCTCCGGTTAGTAGGTTAGTCCCAAAAATGATATAAAAGTGTAGAGTAAAGCCCATAAACATCCAAAACGGGTAATATAATAGCATGTAACAATCAAAAATTATAAATACGTTGGAGACGTATCAATTCCACTTCCCAAAAATCACATATATTCTAAAATAATTCTCAGTAGAATTTTATTGCATTTGAACTTCGTTTGATATGGATATTCTGCGAAACAAAAAACATGCAAAAAAACAGGAACTGGCACTTGGCACTAGATGAATATGTTAGTCCCAAAAAATAAAATAAAATGTTGCCAAAAGTATGTAAAAGCCATATAATATTGGCATGAAACAATCAAAAATTATAGATACAACGGAGATGTATCAGTCCCAGGCCACTAACCCACATCCCTGTATCACTGACGCGTGGGCCCCCTCGGTGACTAATTAATCTTGGATTAAATTAAACCCTGTTAGTTAGTGTCTGTTTTACAAGCTGAGCCCACCAGTTAGTTAGTTTATCTAAAATTAATAAAATCTTTTAATTAGATTGTTACACTGACACATGGGACCCACTGGTCAGATTGACCAGTCAACCTCTTGACTAGGCTGGCCCCAATAAATGGCAGGTGGGCCCCCTAACTGGTCAACTATTAACCTACTGACGTAGTAGGCTACCCCCACCTGTCAGCCTCCCATGCCCACTGCTGTGTACACTTCTCTGTGTACACTTATAATTTATATTTAATATAATTTCGAAATAAATTAAATCCAAAAATTCAGGAACATCATTTAAATTTTTGAAAAATCATATAAAATAAGCGATAACTCGGATTAAAAAACTTTATATGTGAAAGTTGCTTAGAAAAATATAACAAATTTGATTATACTATCGACATACCTGCCACACCCCTCTAACATAGTAAACATTGGCATTTTACCCCGGGATCAGTATACCGAACACCTGGAGCTGGGATAACATTTCTATATGTTTTCCTTCTTTTAAGATGCCTAGGGATGCGTTAGAGCATATCATCATCACATACTACCATGACATGCATTGTGCTGCAACTGTTTGATCCGTTATTTATCTATTTACCCCTCTTCTTTATTCTATCGGTAGACCCCGAGATTGCCGGTGAGCCCAGTATGACTACGACATCGATGAACCTTCCTTCTTAGCAGAGCTTCTAGGCAAGCAAAACCCTCTTGATCATTCCGATACTGCCTATTCTTTCCCTCTACTGCTTGCACTAGAGTAGTGTTACTGTTACTACCTTACCATTGATCCTATACTACTGCATAGCCTGTCCTTGCAACTACTGTTGATAATTACCTGTTATCCTATATGCTTAGTATAGATATGCTAGTATTCCATCAGTGGCCCTACATTCTTGTCCATCTGCCAAGCTATACTATCGAGCCGTGATCCCTTCGGGCGGTGATCACAGATATATACATATACATACTATACATGGTACATGTTATGATTAAAGTCGCGGCTCATAGAGTACTCGCAAGTGATTCACGGACTTGGGGCTGAAAGCACATTTTTCCTGATGACCCCCGAGTGATTCTTTATGGCGGAGCAACATGGTGGGTTGAGACCTCCTAGGAGAGAGGTGGGCCAGATCCCTGGTCGGTGTCTGCAGTTACTTCATCATAACACACTTAACAAGATTGGATATTTGATCTGAGCAGGCCGCTGGCCTTTTCGCGCTAACTGCCACATGACATGAGTTATGGGAACTTGGCGTCGTACGATTCTCTTGAAAGCTTTTCAGATGTCACAAATGAGTGGCACGTAGCTAGTGGTCCATGTAAGCACCTGCTTTGAATAAAGAGGTAGCTAGGACTAGGCCGGACCATCCTGGCAACCTGCGGGAGTGCAAAGGGCGATGGGACCAAGACCCATAAGCGCTTAGGATGTAGACTAGTGTGCGGACTTCTCTGGAGAGCCTAGGTAGTACTGCGACGTGTTGATATTCCAAGGCCGGGCATTACCCAGGAAAGTGTGTCCGGCCAGAGGTGATTGAGCATATCGGGTAATGTGGTGCACCCCTGCAGGGAAGTAATATATTCAAATAGACGTCTCCATGATAACAGGACGACTTGGAGTTGTATTCTGACTCTTACAACTAAAGCCGGATACTTGATAAAACACACCCAGATATGTGACAGATACAACCCGGTGATCTCTCTCTCACAGGGAGACGAGGAGATGATCTCCCGGTAGGATTATTGATATACATTGATACATGATACCAGATAAGCTACTCTCTTCTACTACTTCAAGATGGTGGCTGCCAGAAGACGTAGTCTTCGATAGGATTAGTTTCTTCTCCTTATTATGGCATTCTGCAGTTTAGTCCATAGATACTAACCCATTTATTGATACCGATGCATATGTAGTGTAGATCTGATGTAAGTTTTGCGAGTACTTTGGATGAGTACTCACAGTTGCTTTGCTACACCTTTTCTTTTGACCCGGTTGCTGCAAGAGAAGATAGCACCGCGGATGTAGGTTACCCTGGTGAAGTCTACTACGTGGAGACCGTCGTCCAGGAGTACTCCAGAGGTCCCACGCAGGTGGACGTGCCTTTCGATGTAGTGGTGTTGTTTTGCTTAGCCTTCTTAAGGCAAAACTTGTCTAACTATGTCTGTACTCAGATAATATTTGCTTGTTGACTTATGTATTCGGGTCCTCGTGGCCCTGGCTTGTAATGTGAAGGTTTAATTATATCCTTTGTGTTGTAGAGTTGTGTTGTGATATCTTCCCGTGAGTCTCTGATCTTGATTGTGCAAGTTGCGTGTATGATTAGTGCATGATTGAACGGGGCGTCACAAGTTGGTATCAGAGACGACTGCCTATATGAACCCCTTCCACACTTCTTGGTCGAAGTTGAGTCTAGACTTGAAAGAAAACTATTTTACTAGCTGTGTTGTGTAGCTTATGGGCCCACATCACCTATGGGTGGGATTAGGATCTTTTACTTTGCTCCTTTACTCTGGGATTCTAATCACTCTTCTCTTCGAGTTAATTTTTTACTAACTCTAACTCTAGGATCACGCAACACCATCATTCTGAAGAGCCACTGATTCCAGGTCGTCCTTTGATATATGAAGACATTCCGAAGCACTCTTCGATGTTTTCTGGAGACTGTTGTGCCCACCACCTTTGCAATTCCCTGCCACCGATAAATCCTTATGGATAACTTCATACACTTGTCATTCGTACATTCGTTCCAGTAGCTCTTGTCATTACAAGATACCCTGAGATAATCTCCGATATTTCAAAAATCTTTGGTGAAAACTACCTTGCAGCTCCTTTCCGGATGAATACACCATGAATAATTCCTCACACTTACCGGTGATTTGTTCACCCCCAGTTGTTCATGTGTCTCACCAAATACTTCCAAAAGCTATCCGATCTTCCAAGAATCCTTTGCAGCCTACTGCTTTTGCGATTCTTCTTGCCCGACTGCTCTTGTGGTAAACTCCATATGTTTAACAATCTTCATTGGCATCCCTTAGTATTAATATGTTAAGCCTAATGATTCAAAATGTCTGTGAGTACTCGTAATCATTGATCAAACATATAAGTCGTCTTTCTGGCTCAGACATCATTTCGGACATGAGCCAGTTCTCAGCAAATCAAACCTTGATTGATTGCCCATCTAAGTTGGTTTAGATATTTCTATAATCTGATCTTTTTGCATTATTTCTTCTTCTGGTTGAGTATTGATACTCACACTAGATTCATTGTAGACCACCAGATCTTTTGATGGATTACTACCTACATATACTTCGTGTTCTATATGATTGATGAATTTCCCCTGATACAAATGCCTCTAGGGAATTGTATCATCTACTCTGTGTCGCCACCCCTCTGCTTTCGAGCTAATATATGTTGCTTCTATAAATGTGTTGTATAGGTTCATAAAATGCCCGGATGGGTAGAATCTATGCTTTTGCCAACTATGTGAATCTAAAGGTTTTCACTATTCATACTCTTCTGGTATTTCACCAGGTAAACTTTTAGACTCAAAAATTTATAACTGAGAAGCGTATGAAAGGTTATGCATTGAAGAAGTGGGAGTCGACCTTGAGCCTTTGCGTTCATGCCCATGACCACGATGTAGATCTTACCACGGAAGCTTCTCGTAAAAAAATAATTATCCCTGGTTATAAGTTCATCTGGTATCTATGATTCATTCATTTGCAATCGTGGTTCGAACCATGCTGCTCTCCTTTGATTCCATTTGTCCGACAAGTTAGAAGCAGTTGTCTCTTGTAGATAAATACACCAGTACAACCTCTATTTCGATCCACCTTCGAGTATCACCCTCTCGTATCTCGAGGATATCGTGCCATACACTACCTCTTATGAACTCTTGCTGGAATAATACTTCTTACCGTTTAGGTCATTCCAGGGGTTCTGAGTTGTTTGTCGCTCAAGAACACCACTAAGTGAATTGAGTCTGCACTGTGATTCAATAACTCTTAATAGTCTTCATTGCTTATAAGTTTGTACTCAATCACATCATTCCAGCCGATTGGCTACGTCATCATCGTCATGCTAAAAGCTTGACTTTGCTATCTAGTCCTTCATCCCCGGAATACAATTTCAACAATGCACTAAGCGTACGTCGATCTTTCTACATTGTATTTTTCATCTTGAAAGGTAACTCTGATTATGAGATTGCATCTTATCTATGGTTACAATGACCTTTAGATTCTCCATTCCGTCTGCTTTGATCATCTCACTTATCGATTACATCTTCATGAAACCTCTCGACAAAATGTGTCATGATCGTCTTCAATATTTTGATTTCTTCCAATAGGTCAATTGTATTCATGATGAGAAATACTATCCTTTTCCCTCAATGATTTTGTGTTATCATCGACAACAGCCTTGCCTTCCTTTCGACACAAACTGGATCATGTTATGGAGCTCTTTACTATCCAATTATTTTATGTTCTACCTTGGAGTATTACCACATTTTATGTCAAGGATGTCATGGGAATTTCACCACCTCTTAATAATTCTTGATACAAGTGATACTTATCGCCACCACCATTATTTTCTTGGTCACCGTGTTGTTTCTAACCGGAATACCTACAAATGGAGTGTGATGTGTAATTTCAAAACTTCTAGCAACCCTATTGCTTCGAAGTTAATCGTCGATTGTTTCATTCTAAGTCTGTTGGTTATTGAATCATCATTCTAACATTGATCATGCAACTTAGTCTATAATTCTAGGTGCACTTTCGATCAACTTTTGATTGTGGATGTTCTCCTTGAACATACTTCATTATATACTATGGTATGCCCAATGCTATTGCCTTGTTCACATAATCGTGGAAATCCATCTTTTTGGAAATCTCGATGAGTTGTCACCGGTGCCCATCAGCCACACTCCTCATCTCCTCCATGGTTAATGATGAACTCTTGTTTTGGAGCTTGCTTCAATATTACCTTTCCCGAGAATCTTGCAACATCTTTGCTTCAATTTGTGTTGAACCCTTTTCTTCTCAAGCATCCTGAGTCAGAGGTATCCAAACAGTAATCAGATCTGAATCTCGGCTAGACATGATGGTTGGAGCATTCTCCAAAAAATGTAACTTTGATCTTTATGTAACCCGGTAAGGTGATGTCATGTCTAGCACACCTGGACAAAGGATCTATTGCCATATAGTATCTTGTTTAGCAATGTTAGCCATTCTGCCATGAGGAAATTGTATGACTTATTTTATAAGTTGTTCCTGATGGATCCTTTGGGTATCCAAAGTCCAACCTTTACCTGATGACCATGTCAATGTTATCCCGAAGCATGTCTGTGGCACTCCAATCATCAACAAGAACATTGGAAGCACAACGCCAATTTTTTCTTTATCAATTATCCAAACACTGTTGTATGGGCAAACTTCCAAATTCCTTGCCCCTTTGTCTAAAGGGTTACATACTTGGAGTCTTATCATGTGTACCATGCTCTGCTTGTCCTTGGAAAAGTTATACTCTAATACTTGTGTATAATCACATTTTCCTTTCCATTGGTTTGTTTAACCTCTCTTATGATGTATAAGATCTAAGCAGTATTAATTCCCTACTTATGAAAACACCTCGGTGTACAACTCTATTATTAAGACCCTATTACTATTGTGGATGATATTCCAGTAACCACGGGTGCACGAGAACTTTGCCTATTAGTCCACCTCATTTGAATGAGCAGGAAAATGTTTCTCTTCATCCCCCGCCACTAGTACCGACGTTGTTGCCAACATAGCTAACAAACTATCATCTGACATGACTGGCTATCATGACCGTGCAAGAGGTCACCACCCTTCCCACCTGTACTCCACACTCACCATAGTTCCACCTGATCAAAACCTCACTCTCATGTACAACTTTGATTTTGAAGTATCCTTTGCACTTGGCTTCGTATGTAATTCATGAGCCAGTTTCCTTACAATGTTTCGTTCCGATATCAGACGCAATACTTATTCTCATTGATCTGAACGCCATTCACAGCCTAGCTTGGGCATTAAATTATTGCCTATTTGTTTGGAACTTCTTTCACCTTATTATGTTTCTCTCGATATAATTCCTAAGTTCCAATTCGGGAAATACCTTACATTCATTCCCTAAGATAATTACCAGATGCCACCTTCCAGACACCCATCTCTATAAAGTTTCCCCCTCTTGTCCTATTCGTAAGTACGATGGAGATTCTTAAGAAAGAATGACAACTTCATTAAGATCCCTTGATGCAGTGAAATGAAGACATCAACGAAAAGAATTAAGCTCTTTGAGAAGAGAAACCAAGACCAAGAAGACTCGTTAGAATTTCGTAACCAATTCTTCCCCCTAACTCCACCTCTTAAATCTCGGGACGAG
Organism: Triticum aestivum; assembly: GCF_018294505.1. Classification (NCBI taxonomy): domain Eukaryota; kingdom Viridiplantae; phylum Streptophyta; class Magnoliopsida; order Poales; family Poaceae; genus Triticum; species Triticum aestivum. The sequence goes on along the minus strand of NC_057810.1, from coordinate 523,573,736 downwards.
ATTTCTTTTAATGGAGGAGATTTGTGACACCCCTCTAATTAAGCTACAGTAAACTCTAAGTAATGATGCCATGTCACCTCCTTGGTTAAGCTAAATTACCTATTAGTTGAAAACTAATTCAAATTCAAATTTAAAATGCAAGTTGAATAATTAAATTTTTCAAAAGGTAAAATAAAATGTAGGTTGGGTTGCAAATATTCACAAGGTATTTGTCATGAAAGAATCAACATGTTTCAACATTTCAAATTGCCCCTAAACATTTTAAAACTACTCTAGTAGCAATTATATGGGACTTTTTAATTTAAATAAATATGTATTCTATTCAAAATAATTTGCAATTAATTATACCAACTAAAAATATTGCCCTATAATTATGTAACAAATTTCATGTTCAACAAAAACCAAATAATACATAAAAGCTATGCAAAACAAAAAATAAATAAAGAATAAAAGTCAAAGAGAAATAAAAAATAAAAGGAAAAGGGCAAAGTGTTATTGTGCACTTTGCCCCAACTAGCACTGTTGCTGGCCCATCCCATCTGGCCTCCTTCCCCTTCCTCTGCTCATGGCGCGCCACCGTGGACGTAGGGCTGATGACCCACAAGTATAGGGGATCTATAGTAGTCCTTTCGAGAAGTAAGAGTGTCGAACCCAACGAGGAGCATAAGGAAATGACAAGTGGTTTTCAGTAAGGTATTCTCTGCAAGCACTGAAATTGTAGGTAACAGATAGTTTTGTGATAAGATAATTTGTAATGGGTAACAAGCAATGAAAGTGAATAAGGTGCAGCAAGGTGGCCCAATCCTTTTTGCAGCAAAGGCAAGCCTGGACAATTAAATATAATGATAAAAGCGCTCCCAAGGACACATGGGAATTATTGTCAAGCTAGTTTTCATCACGCTCATATGATTCGCATTCGGTACTTTGATATTTTTATATGTAGGTGGACAGGTGCTTGGGTACTGCCCTTTCTTGGACAAGCATCCCACTTATGATTAACCCCTAAAGCAATCATCTGCAACTACAAAAGAAGTATTAAGGTAAACCTAACCATGGCATGAAACTAGTGGATCCAAATCAGCCCCTTACGAAGCAACGCATAAACTAGTGTTTAAGCTTCTGTCACTCTAGCAACCCATCATCTACTTATTACTTCCCAGTGCCTTCCTCTAGGCCCAAATAATGGTGAATGTCATGTAGTCGATGTTCACATAACACCACTAGAGGAGAGACAACCTACATCTCATCAAAATATTGAACGAATACACAATTCACATGACTACTAATAGCAAGACTTCACCCATGTCCTCAGGAACAAATGTAACTACTCACAAAGCATATTCATGTTCATGATCAGAGGAGTATTAATATGCATTAAGGATCTGAACATATGATCTTCCACCAAGTAAACCAATTAGCATCAACTACAAGGAGTAATCAACACTACTAGCAACCCACATTTACAAATTTGTGGTTTTGACACAAGATTGGATACAAGAGATGAACTAGGGTTTTGAGAGGAGATGGTGCTGGTTAAGATGTTGATGGAGATTGATCCCCTCCCGACAAGAGGATTGTTGGTGATGATTTCCCCCTCCTGGAGGGAAGTTTCCCCGGCAGAACAGCTCCACCGGAGCCCTAGATAGGTTCCGCCTCGTGGCGGCAGAGTTTCGTCCCGTAAGCTTGCCTATGATTTTTTTTCCAGGGTAAAAGCCTTCATATAGTAGAAGATGGGCACCGGAGGGCCACCAGGGGGCCTAGGAGATAGGGGCGCGCCCCCCACTGTCGTGGTGGGCGCACGGCAGATGCCAAGGGATGGCTAAAGAGAGGAGGAGGCTCGAGGGCGCTGGTGGCCTTCGGAGGCGAGGTTGATATGCACGGGCACAGGACGCTGGACATACCCAGGTTCGGGGCTCTCCAGAGAGATAACACCCCTAGTCCCGCCGAGTTTAGTTGGATGGTCGATAGAACAATGTCGCTCCTGGAGTTGTATGGAGGAGGAAGGAGGCTGGCCAAGGCTTGGGCTGCTCCTTCTCCCTGGTGTTGCTATGCGGTGGCTAGTCCTATCTTGCCTGCTTGCTTATCTTGTATTGCTTCGCATCTGTTTCATTGCCCCCGTAGGCGTGGGCTCCTGGGGGGTTTTATAGATCAACCCACCCAGGGTTACAATGGTAATGTGCCGAGTCGGAGGGTCTGTATTGTCGGCGTCTGGGGTACCGGGCTGGGTCCCGCTTGTGGGCTTGTGGTTCGCCGGGTTCCCCTAGGTGCGGGCCCCGCGTGCCTAGGGGGACTGTGCACCGTCTTGTCGATCATCATGGCATGGCCGAGTCGACCCGCGCACAGTGTTCTTCATCAGGCCGCCCCTTGCTGTCGTCAACGGTGAGGGCGGGAACACTATTGACATGCCAGCCCTAGTCAGCGGGTAGGTAAGGGGCACTGTTGCCACACTCCGGCTGACCACAGGCATGGGCGGGAGCACTGTAGTTTTGGTCATCGGTGATTGAGGTCTCGTCCCATCGTACGGCCTGGATGGGACGGGAGCTGACCCGTGGCTGGGTTGCCTGGACGCCACGGGTGGGTTGGCTTGCTGGCTAAGCCACTGTTGCGCCGGGTTGAATCGCCTTGCGCCAGCTGCTGCAGTCGGGTCGACGTACCTTGCCTTGTTGAGGGTCTTGGCCAGGTTGTGAGCCTTGCCTGGTCGAGCGACCCGGCCTGGCGCGCGCCGGTTTGCGGGGCGATGCGGGCCCCGCTATTTTTTAAATAGATCCGGGTTCCGTTGCCTGCCCGAGGTTCATCCCCCCGACAATAGTCCCTGAAGCTGTGAAGGTTCGTCGCCTTCGGATGAGTGGGCCTTCGCAGCTTCCCTCTTGAGCAAGGCGGAATCTGCGAACGCCGGGTCCGGCAACATCCATTGTGTGCCGGTTTTCTCGGAAACTGGATCGCGGTATCCCGGCCGTGGCGGGAACCGAGGAGTTTTTCAAATCTTGAGGCGATCCCTCGGGCTTCGTACAGGTGCCACGTGGTGCTCGGAAGTCGGACGGGCCTGGCAGGCCATGCGCGTGACGGGACTGGGCGACGGGCCGGGGCTCACCGCCGCGCGCCCTTGGCCACGCGTGTGGATTTATTGCGACGTCTGGGGGCCGGTTGACCTTCCCCGTGCAGTTAGTGCGCGTGTACGTGCGCACATATTGCGGGGTAGTGGAACGAACACGTGCAGACGATCCCACTCCCCCACGTTTGAACCGAGGGTTATAAATTGAGGGGGGCAAGGGGCGGCGGACATTATTATCGCTCGCGCCCTCCTATCCCCCAGCTCTCGCTCTGCTTCTTGCCACCGACGCATAGCTGCGCCCGCGGCCTTGAGCCGAGATCTTATCCGTCATCTTTCTTCTTCTTCCTCTTCCAGTGGTGTCGCTGCCGTCGGGCTCCTGGATGGGCTCGACTGTCACCCCTGACGACATCACCTACCTTCGGTCCTCGCGGCGCCTGCCGCGGGAGACGAACGTCATTGTCCGTCGGCTGCGCGGCGAGTAGAGGCCCCGGCCCGAGGGGCAGGAGCGCGTCATCTTCCTCACGCATTTCGAGCGCAGCTTCGGGTTGCCGGCGAGCACTTTCTTCCGCATGTTCTTGGAGTTCTTCGGGCTCCAGCCGCACCACCTCGGCGCCGGTGCCATCATCCAGCTCTCCGGCTTCGTGACCCTGTGTGAAGGGTACCTGGGGTCAAGCCAACCATTGATCTTTGGGCGCGCTCTTCTCCTTGAAGCAGCAGGGCCCGTCGGCGGGGGAGTTCGCCGACTGCGGGGCCGCCGTCATCTCGAAGTAGTCGGGGGCGGACTTCCCCAAGATCCCGCTCGAGGATTCTGCCAAGAAGTGGCAGAACTCCTTCTTCTATGTCTGCAATCATGGCGCTGACCACATCAACCTTCCCCCCTTTGCCGTCGCGTCGCCGTGGGCGAAAACGAACTGGGGCTACTTGCTCCGGCGCCCGTCGCAGGAGATCGTTAACCTCTGCGAGCGGGTCACGGTGATGAGGATGTAGGAGGGGCTCACTGGCACCGACCTACTCGCCGCGTTCATCACCCGCCGGGTTCTCCCGCTTCAGAGGAGCTCCTGCCTCATCGGCGAGATGATCGGGCATCAGGACCCCAACCGGATGGGGTCGACGCGGCTATCTGCGAAGCAGGTCACGCGAGGCGTGAATGACATCTCCAAGGCCAACCTTGGAGATGACTGGTGATTCGGCATGGTGCCGTACAGCCAGGCGAACCCGGCGCCGTAGGTGAGCGTCTGGTCTTGCTATTTTTCCGTCGTGCATCTTCTCATTCGTCCCGATGCGTCGCGGGAGATTCTTCTGAACGCGAGTCGGCATCCTTACGCCCGGGCTCCGTTGCAGGTGGCGCCGGTGGCACCAGAGGAGCTCGCGGCTCACGACAGCGAGGAGGTGGCCGAGTCCGACACTGGTGCTGGGCGTCGCGCGGGTAAGCTTTGAGTCTTTCTCTTCTTCATTTGTCTTGAATCATTTGGGCGCGTTGCGGCGTAGGCGACACTGACGCAGGTTGTTGATGTAGCGGCATTGGGTGGGGGAGGTGGCAAGGCGGGCGGAGCCGAGTCCTCGCATGGGGCGGCGCTGAGCCGCCCGCACGGAAAGGACAGCATCGCGCCACGACCCCAGGCCTCGAAGCGCACGGCGGATCCGGCCGAGCCTGGGAGGCCGGCAAAGAAGAGGCGCGGGAAGCCGACCCCGGTCCCAGTATTGTCGGGGTAAGTCTTGTTTCTTGCTTGCGCCCCGATTTCTTGGGCCAGCCTTGTCTTTTGCTTGCTCATTCTTCTTTTTTCTTCAGGTTTCCGATTGCGCCGTCTTGGTAAGTTCTTCTTTCTTCTTGTTTTCTTGTGATTTCATCTATGTGGGGGCGCGCCAGCGCACCCACTGGGTGTAGCCCCCGAGGTTCGGGCCAACTATGTAGTAGTTGGGTCGAACCTTAGGAGCGTTGTCCTTGTCCTGACTTTGGTCTTATCTTCAGCACCTTGACGCCTTCCGGGTTGCCGCCTTCAACCGGCTCCTGGGCAAGCATCGGGAGCTCAAGGAGCAGCCTGCTGCCAAGGAGGAGGAGCTTCACGTCGCCGCAGGTACTTTTTTGGTGTTCTTTCTTCTAGTGGGGGCGCGCTAGCGCACCCACTGGGTGTAGCCCCCGAGATTCGGGCCAACTGTGTGATAGTTGGGCCAAATCTTAAGTCTTTTCTTATTCTTTCTTTCTACTGAGTTCTTCTTCTTCGTAGTCGAGGTGCTGTCCTGGCGGACCCAGCTGTTCTGGGCTGGTCATCATTATGACTGGCTTGTTGCTGATACCGGCCGTCTCGGCGTCGAGGCGGCGCAGGCGAGGGCGGAGGCAGCCGCGGCCCGACGGTCTCTTGATGAGGCCAACCAGCTGCACGAGCAGCTGGCGGGTCACAAGAGCCGCCTCGAGGCCAAGGTGGAGCTTGTTAAGGCGGAGGCCGCCAAGGTGGTGGAGACGCAGCAGGCCCTAGTCGAGGCGGACCAGCAACGCGGCCAGCTGGTTGACCACAAGGGTCGGCTCCAGGCCAAGGTGGAGCGTCTGCGGCAGTAGGCCACCACGGCTGAGGAGGCCCGCCAGGCCGAGGCTCGCTGCCGTGAGGCAGCCGAGAAGGTGGCCGAAGACAGGGACGTCGAGCTAAAGGCGGCCCTTGCCAAGGCGGCTGACTTGGAGAAGACGCTCGGGGAGCGGGACCGTGTCTTGGAGCGGGAGTGACATGGTATGTTGCTCGAGGCGCAACACCTGGAAGAGTCTTTCTCCAGTAAGTCCTGCTTCTTCGTTGTTTGCCGGGTCAGGACCCGGCCCTTTCTTCCTTGTTGCTCTTCTGACTTGCTTCTTCTTTGGCTATAGGAGCCTTTCCGGAGATGCAGCGGCTTGCGGAGGAAGCCGAACGCTATCAGCGCGACCCGACCGGCATTGTTGGGTCCGGGACGGATCCGCTGACGGCCTGGACCTTCCCGGAGATCATTGCCGCTGCTGAGACCCGGCTGTGGGTCTTGGGGACGCAGATGGAGCGGCTGTCCCGAGCCGGCACCACGATGATGGCGGCCCTGTGGCCGGACTCCGTCCATCCGCGTAGCTTCTCGCGCCTGGCGCGCTAGTTGGAGATGGGCCCGGATCGCCTTAGCGACTGGTGCGTTTCCGCTGCCCGGGACGGTGCTAAGATGGCGCTCCGGATCGCGTTGTCTTGGCATCCGGATATTCAGCTGGACGTGCTGATGGGTCAGCGCGCTGGCTTGGAGCAGTTGCTGCAGGAGCAGGCCGGCCGGATCACCTCCCGGGCCAGCTATATCGTCGAGTTCGCCTTCCACGATGAGTTCCATCCGGAGCGGACGGAAGACGGCGCAGTCGTGGATGGTGACGACTACGGCTTGCTTCTTCGCGACCCGGAGGGCAGCTCAGAGGAGACGTGCGTCTACAGCAATGCGGAAGCCGAAGAGGACACCGGTGCTTCACTGGACCCGGAGGCCGGCGGGGGGAGGGAGACATTGACGTTGCGATGCGTCACTGGGAATGCCTGAGAATCTTTGTAGAAAATTCTGTTAAGTAAAAGGTCCACCCACCCACTGGGGGTTTTTAGGGTGTAATGAACTCGGGTCGTGGGCCTTTGCTTGAAACATTTATGTGTAAATGTTGTGAGTGTTTATTTGCTTTTTGCCTTCTGCTTTTTTCGAACTTATTTCATGTGTTGTTCCTCTCTGAAACCTCCCCGCTCCCCGCGAGTCAGACGGCCGAGGCTCCAGTCCGTGACAAGGAGTTCGGCTCTTCGAGAGGCGCGCGCAGGAGTTGGGTCCTTAGAAGCGTTGAGCGCGAGCGAAACACCCACTGGGCCGGCTGGCGGCAATCCGGCTTGGACGGTTGGTGAGCAGCCGGTCGTGCGGCTAACTTAGTTGACGAGCGTCGGGCCAGGTTGGTCGACCCGGCGGCTTTAACTTAGTGTATGAATCTTAGGGGATCTTTGGCCGTTGTGCTTTCTCGTCGTTAGCCAGAGCTAGATCTGTGGTTTTAGGGCGAAGTGGGGGACCGCGGCATCCTAACTTTATCAGGAATCACCAAGTAAAGTGGCAGGGTGATGATCAAGCCGGCCAGCCCCCGAGCCCCCGGGTCAAGCTAGTCGAGCCGGCGGCTGGGTTCGGTAGTAAAGTGATGCAAACTATGGACGCAATAAGTTGGTCGGCAAAAGGCATCCCCCGAGTCTCGTTCGGGGACCGCATAGTTTCATATGCTTACAAAAGGCGTCGATACATACATTCGCGCGGCTAACTGTAAAACGGACGGAGGAGCTCCACGTTCCACGGCCGGGTCGTTTCTTCGCCGGCGGTGTCCCTCTTGTGCTTCTTCGACTTGCGTGCTTTGATGAGGTAGTAGGCGTTGCGGTCGCACAAAGTCCTGCTCACGATGAACGGGCCCTCCCATGGAGAGGACAGCTTTTGATGTCCTACCTGCTCTTGGACGAGTCGAAGAACGAGGTCGCCTTCGCGGAATGCGAGAGGCTTTATCTTCTTGCTGTGGTAGTGCCTCAGGCCTTGCTGGTAGATAGCCGAGCGGCTAAGTGCCAGAAGGCACGCCTCTTCGAGCAGGTCGACGCCGTCTTCGCATGCTTCTCTTGCTTCTGCTTTGGTGTACATCGTGACACGCGGCGAGTGGAACTCGACGTCGGTCAGGATGACGGCTACGGATCCGCAGACGAGGAAGAATAGGGTGAACCCGGTCGACCGGTTTGGTGTTGTACGCAGACTCCAGAGAACCGCGGGCAACTCGTCGAGCCAACTGCCGGGCGAGCGGATAAGTGGCTCGATGAGTTGCGTCTTGATGTCGGACAGGATGAGTCCGTTGGCCCGCTCGACCTGCCCGTTGGACTGCGGATGTGCCACGGAGGCCAGGTCGAGGTGGATGCCGGAGACGGAGCAGTATTGCTCGGCGCGCCCTTGGTGAAGTTGGTGCCATTGTCGGTGATGATGCTCCTGGGCCAGGTTGAGCAGCCCCCGGGTTGGTGACGGCGACGGCCGGGTCCGGGGTGATGGTGGCCGGGTTGAGCTGAGCAGCCCCCGGGCCGGGTTCAGCAGTCCCCGGGCCAAGTTGCGGCGCGGCCGGGTCTTCTGGGACGTGGATGGACTCGGAGTCCGGCGACGGCTTGACAGACGATTTGTGCAGGTGCTCGAGGGAGACGCCGGACGGGATGGCTTGACACGACGAGGCGATCTTGGTGAGCGTGTCGGCTGCCTCGTTCTCCGCACGCGGGACATGGAGGAATTCGCAGCCATCGAAGGATCCGGATAGCTTCTGGATGAGGAAGCGGTAGCTTGCCCTGTTGGAGTCGCGGGCGTCCCACTCGCTGGAGCACTGCTGCAACACCAGGTCCGAGTCGCCGTAGCACATGATGCACCGGATGCCGAGTCCCTTGCCGAGCCGGAGGCCGTGCACAAGGGCTTCGTATTCGGTGACGTTGTTGGAGGCGGCGAAGTGGATCTGGAGTGCGTAGCAGAGTCGGTCACCCTTTGGAGATTACAGTATGATGTCGGCCCCTAAGCCGAGTCGCATCTTGGACCCGTCGAAGTGCATGCGCCAATGCGTCGAGTCGGGAGGCGGCGGCAGCTACTGGGTCTCGGTCCAGTCGATGAGGAAATCGGCCAGGGCCTGAAACTTGATCGTGGTGCGAGGCTCATAGAGGATGGTGTGGCCAGCTAGCTGGATCGCCCATTTGGCGACCCGGCCGGAGGCATCCCGGCACTCGATGATTTCTCCGATAGGCGCCATGCTGACGACGGTGACGACATGTTCTTGAAGGTACTGCTTCAGCTTCTTGGCGGTGAGGTACACGCCGTAACACATCTTCTGGTAGTGCGAGTAGTTCTGCTTGAGGGGGAGAGCACTTCGCTCAGGTAGTAGACTAGGCGCTGGACGACCTGGATCTTGCCCTTTTTCGGTCGCTCGACCACCAGCACCGTGCTGACCGCCCGCGACGTCGCGGCTATGTATAGCAACAATGGCTCCTTGTTCGTCGGTGTGGCCAGGACTGGTGCGATGGAGAGCATGCGCTTGAGGTCTTGGAAAGCTTCGTCCGCCTTGCCGTTCCACTCGAACGGGCTTGTTTTCTTCATTAGCTGGTACAGGGGCAGTGCCTTCTCGCCTAGCCGGCTTAGAAACCGGCTGACCGAGGCCAGGCAGCCTGTGAACTTTTGGACATCGCGCAACCGGGTTGGCTTGCGCATGCGCTCGATGGCCTTGATCTTCTCCGGGTTCTCCTTGATGCCGCGTTCCGAGATGAGGAAGCCGAGCAGCTTTCCGGTTGGGACGCCGAAGACACACTTTTCCGGGTTGAGCTTGACCTTGTATTCGCGGAGGTTGGCGAATGTTTCCTTCAGATCGTCGAGGAGCATGAGGTGCTGCTTGGTCTTCACCACGATATCGTCCACGTACACGTGGGTGTTCTTGCCGAGTTGCGGTAGCAAGCATTTCTGCATGCAGCGTTGGAAGGTGGCACGAGCGTTCTTCAAGCCGAACGACATGGTGATGTAGCAGTACGCCCCAAAGGGTGTGATGAAGGACTTCTTCAGGGCATCGGCCAGGTCCAGCTTGATCTGGTGATAGCCAGAGTAGGCGTCCAGGAAGGACAGCAGCTCGCACCCGGCGGTCGAGTCGATGACTTGGTCGATCCACAGGAGAGTGAAAGGATCCTTGGGACAGGCCTTGCTAGGCTGGTGTAGTCGACACACATGCGCCAGGTCTTGTTCTTCTTTAGGACGAGGACTGGGTTGTCCAGCCACTCGGGGTGAAACACTTCCATTATGAAGCCGGCCACCAAGAGCTTGGCGACCTCTTCACCAATGGTTCTTCTTTTCTCTTCGGAAAATCGACGGAGGGGTTGACGGACAGGCTTGGCGTCCTTGCGGATGTGGAGTTTGTGCTCGGCGTACTTCCTCGGGATACCCGGCATGTCTTTGGGGGTCCATGCGAAGATATCCCGATTCTCATGGAGGAAGTCGACGAGCTCGCCTTCCTATTTGCTGTCGAGGCGGGAGCCTACAACAACGTACTTGCTGCAGCTGGGGTCTTCTGGGTTCAGCTTCACTTTCTTGGTTTCCTTGGAGGGCTTGAAGGCGGCCTCATCAGCCGGGTCCAGGGTCGGGATCGACGTGTCGGAGGCCTCGCCGGCTAGGGCGACGATCTGGTCGAGCTGGCGCCGCTCCTCGGCAATGACCAACGACTCGGCCAGCTTGGCACCGTCTCGGGCGCACTCCAGAGACTTGCGGTTGTCACCGGTGATGGTAATGAGGCCCTTGGGACCCGACATCTTCATCTTCAGGTACGTGTAGTGGGGAACCGCCATGAATTTGGCGAGCGCGGGCCGGCCCAGCAATGCATGATACGTGTTGGACAGGTCCACCACCTCGAACCAAATTGGTTCGCATCAGAAGTGGTTGCTATCGCCAAACAAGACATCGAGCCAGACCTGGCCAATGGGTGAACAGGAGAGGCCGGGTACGATGCCGTGGAAGACTGTCCGGGTTGGCTCCAGGTCCTCGGCCTTGAGGCTGAGCTTGCTCATCGTGTCGCGGTAGAGGATGTTGATGTTGCTGCCGCCGTCGATGAGGACTCGGGAGAACTTGAAGGTGCGACGCGTGATGATGTTAGGGTTGAGGACGAGGGCGTATCCACCCGGACTCGGCATGACTGCCGGGTGATCCTCCCGGGTCCACGTGATCGGGCGATCCGACCAATGCATGAAGTCTGTCTTGGCCGGAACGACGGTGTTCACCTCCTGCCAGAGAAGGCTCTCGCTGTGCTTGTCGTCGCCGAGGCTGGTGAAGATGACATAGGCCGCATTATGGTCCGGGTAGGCATCGTTCCGCATCGCGCCGCCGGCGAGAGGTGGCGGTGGAGGCGGGGGCGGCTACCCCATGCCCGGAGCCGGAGCCGGAGCCGGAGGAGGCGGAACATCGCCCCTCATGATGCGCTTGGTGATGGCGCACTATCGAAGCGTTTGCGTGGAGGGTCCTGCGCTGATGTGGTGCTTGCATGGGGCGTCAAGCATCTCTTCAAAGCTCATGGCGGGTTGCCATGCCATCTTGCCGGTTTGCCGGTGCTTTGCTGCTGGGTCCGCCATGGGCTCGGCGGCTGCGATGAGCCGGTTGTCGTGACGTTGCACCGGCTGGTCAGCCTTGCGCTTGTTGTTCTGGTGATGCTGCTGACGGCTGCTTTCGCCGACCGGCTTCTGTGGAGGGACCGGCTTTGCCTTGCCAGCCTCATCCAGCGCCACCTGGATCTTCACGGCGGAGTCGGCGTTGGCGTACTTTTCCGCCGTCACCATGAGCGCAGCCATGGTGGCCGGCTCGGAGCGTAGAAGCTTGTGCTTGAGGAGGGTGCCGTCTCGTCACCCGCTGACGAAGTATTGGATCGCCTGGACTTCATGGACGCCCTCACAGCTGTTCCAGAGCTCGGTCCAGCATGCGAGGTACTCGCAGCCGGTCTCCGTCGGCCCCTGCACGCACATGGCAAGCTGGCTGGGGCGACCGTGCCGCTTGTATGTCCCCATGAAGTTGCGGACAAATGCTTCCTCGAAATCGACCCATGCGTTGATGCTGCCCATCGGCAGGCTGTTCAACCATGTGCGAGCCAATCCTTGGAGCATGAGCGGTGCGTAGCGCACGGCAAGACGACGATTGGCACCGGTGATGCCAATGGCCGTGGTGTAGTCGGTGAGCCAGTCTTCTGGCTTCACGGTCCCATTGTACTTGGGGGTGTCGTGGGGAAGCACGAACCCCTTGGGGAAGGGCTCCTCCCGGATGTGTGGGCCGAAGCATGCCGGCCCGATAGCGCCGCTCTCCTCCACCTCCGGGGAGCGAGCGAGCTGATCAAGGCGGTGGCGCATGTCGGCATCGTTGATGGCACGCGGGCCGAGTCGACTGGCGGCCAGGCCCCGAGGGGCCGGGTCGGCTGGAGCCGGAGGCCGTCCATGCTGGCCGGGTCCATGCTGGGTCTCTGGGGCGGGCTTGTTGCCCAGAGCGTCGACGGTGGTGCCGGCCGGGTTGCGCCGGGTCCGGGCTTGGCCGGGGTGCACCTTGCCGGGTGGCGAGGAGGCCATGTGCAGGAGTTCGCCGGGCCCGCCAAGGCGGGTGGAGCCAGACCCGGCTGGCATGGCGAGCTCGTTGAGGCGATCCTGCTGGGTGTTGGCGGCGTGGAGGAGCTCACGCATCCTCCTGATGCGCTCCTTGAGCTCCTCGCCCGCGAGTTGGTCGAGGCCGACCGCGGCTGCCTCCGCAGCGCGCATGTTCTTGACTGGGGTCTCGTAGACGGTCCGGACGGCGCCGAAGGCCTGGCCAATCGCGCCTTCCCGGGCGCGAGTATCGGCGGCTGGGCTCGGCTCGGCCGCGGCGGGCGTGAATCCGTGGGCGGCGTCGTGCTCCATCTTAGCAGCTTCCAGGCGGTGCCTGGTGGTGTGCAGCGTCTCGGACAGGTCCAGCATCTGCTAGCGCCTGTCCTCGAGCTGGGTTCGGGCTTCAGCGACGTTGGTGGCGTTGACGTCGGTGCCGATGGGGATGCGGAGGCTCTGCATTGCGGCGCGCAGCGGGTCGGACGGCTCCGTCCGTGCCGTGCCGGCCGTGGCTTCGGCGACTCTTCTCGCCTTGCTTGACGAGGAAGAGGCGCCATCTAAGTTTCTCAATGAGGATAATTAATTCGGTCGTTGTGGTCATACTCTATTATGGATTTCTGACTACATTCTCCATAGGTCCCTCTTAGATCTTCTTTCTCCAATCTTGGATTAGGGAAGAAGGAGATATTCGCGACTACTGGCGATTTCATTATGGGGCAGCTCATGATCTTCATATTGATCTATTATCCACCTTTGTATCTATTCTTTCTTAGCTAAACAGGTGGAAGATCTATCCAATTTGGTTATATTATATCATGGACTCGAAAAACGGATCTGAATTTGACTGAAATGCACGATCTTCACAGGTATCACTTTTCACGATACCTAAAAGGTGGAATAGCGATTTTCGAACCATTTCCTATAAGAGAATGGTTTCCATTACTTTGAGAAATGGATTCTTATATCAAACTATAGCTATTGCATTAAAGAAGAAAAGAAACTAATAGAAGTCGAAGACGCGGAATGATAGTGAATAGAGAGAAAGATTCTTCTGATTTTCTTGTTTCTATCTACTAGACGCCGTAGAGAATTGAGAATTTTCATGTCTTTCAATTCTCGTACTCGTAATTGGAAAGTTCTGGAAGGAGACCCATCATTTTGCAATGAAAACAACATATAAAACTCTGGACAATTTCGAAATCAGGCCAAGCGTCTTAATACATATGCAAAAAAATTCATTATTGGCCCACCATTGATTAGAAGATTTAGCTTGTATGAATCGCTATTGGTTTGATACGAATAATGACAATCGTTTCAGTATGTTAAGGATACAGATGTATCCACAATTCATTTAGAGTTACTTAATAGTCTATTTCTTATACCATATCTCTATCCCGTGAAATTCTCGAGCCAAAAGATGGATGCATATGCTGTGTTTCATTTTGCTAAATGATATCAATTAAATGGTGTATCAATTCCATAAATTGCATATAGCAATAAATAAATCAGCAAAATTCTTTCTAATATTTTAGATAGAAGAAATGTTTCTTCTATCTAAAATATTAGAAAGAATGTACCCTTCTATCCAAATCCAATTTGCATCGATAAAATAAATCCAAATTCCAGTAGTAGATGAATAATTGCAAATTTGTGTGTGTACGAGATTAGAATAACTTCAAAATAACTGACATAATTTTGTATTTTTCCTGATCAGAAAAATACATGAAAAAGAAAGGAGGTAGAAAAATTTTTGGATTTATGGTTAAAGAAGAAAAAGAAGAAAACAGGGGTTCTGTTGAATTTCAAGTATTCAGTTTCACCAATAAGATACGGAGACTTGCTTCACATTTGGAATTACACAAAAAAGATTTTTCATCGGAAAGAGGTCTACGAAGACTTTTGGGAAAACGTCGACGTTTGCTGGCTTATTTGGCAAAGAAAAATAGAGTACGTTATAAGAAATTAATCGGTCAGTTGAATATTCGGGAGCAGTAATTTAATCGTTCAAATTTTTTTCTTGTTTTATTATTTTTTTAGTAGTCTTATAGTAGTCTTAGATTTTTCATTTTGATGAGCCTCGCTTTGAGGAATTCATGGAATAATCCATTTTCATGGAATAATGAATTAAGGAAGAAAGGATATGAGTCTACCGCTTACAAGAAAAGATCTCATGATAGTCAATATGGGCCCTCAACACCCATCAATGCATGGTGTTCTTCGACTGATCGTTACTCTCGATGGTGAGGATGTTATTGATTGTGAACCCATATTAGGCTATTTACACAGAGGAATGGAAAAAATCGCGGAAAACCGAACTATTATACAATACTTACCTTATGTAACAAGGATATAGAGAGATTGTAGAAAGGGATAGGATAGTTATTTTTGCAAGAGACTTGTTGTAAATTCCTTAACTTAAGAAAGAAAAAAGAATAAAAACACAGATACATAACATAAAAAAAAGAATAAATAAGACGAGATTCGACCTCCCCCTACATATTTAATTTCTTCTCCTATACAAAAACTAGCAAGACCCACTCCATTGGTAATTCCATCAATAACACCCTTATCAAAAAACTCCGTTAGTTCGGTTAACCCTCTTATACCGAGGGTAAAGACCCTAGTATAGAAAATATCTATATAACCACGATTATATGACCAACTGTATATATTTTTTTTTACTTGATCTAAAAATTCTTTTTTAGGATTTCCTTTGTAAAAAGAGTTTATTAAATCCAAATTCTGAAAAAAAGAATAAGCGGATCCATAGAAGATATATGCTATGAATAAACCAAAGATAGCTAGACTTACAGAAGAAATTGCATTAGTAATAAATTCATATGAATTTACAAAAGAATTAGAACTTTCCTGAGTAAAGTTTATTGAGGGAGTTAACCACTTTGATAATATGGTTAACTCTGCTATTCCATTACCAATTCCTCCATTATCAAAAGAGATTCCTATGAATCCAATGAACAAAGTGAAAAGTAGTAATATAAGAAGAGGAAATAACATAGTATTTCCCGTTTCATGCGGATAGGCAAAAGTGTTTTTAGCCCCAAAAGACGTAGTAAAGGATCCTATCCTATTTCTTGTATTACCTTGAATTTTTGGTATATTTTGTGAAAAAAAAGAAACTCCACTTTTCGTTGTTGATAAAACGAAATCCCTATTCACTATCCACCGCTGAGAGGGAGCGGAGAGTCGGAGTAGCTGAGCAGCTTGCTGGGGTACTCGTCGGCCGCGAGCGTGTCGGAGATGCGCGGCACGGTGAAGGAGGCGGCGAGCGCGCCGATGACGTCGTCCGTCAAAGTGATGGACTCGTCGGAGTAGGAGAAGGGCCCCGTCCGAAGCATGCTTCCGGCCAGCTCCTCGCGCTGCCCCACGGTGGGCGCCAACTGTCGTGGTGGGCGCACGACAGATGCCAAGGGATGGCTAAAGAGAGGAGGAGGCTCGAGGGCGCTGGTGGGCTTTCAAGGCGAGGTTGATATGCGTGGGTGCGGGACGCCGGACATACCCAGGTTTGGGGCTCTCCGGAGAGATAACACCCCTAGTCCTGCCAAGTTTAGTTGGATGGTCGATAGTATAATGTCGCTCCTGGAGCTGTATGGAGGAGGAAGGAGGCTGGCCAAGGCTTGGGCTGCTCCTTCTCCCTAGTGTTGCTATGCGGTGGCTAGTCCTATCTTGCCTGCTTGCTTATCTCGTATTGCTTTGCATCTGCTTCATTGCCCCCGTAGGTGTGGGCTCCTGGGGGGTTTTATAGATCAACCCACCCAGGGTTACAATGGTAATGTGCCGAGTCGGTGGGTCCATATTTGTTGGCATCCGGGGTACCGGGCTGGGTCCCAATTGTGGGCTTGTGGTTTGCCGGGTTCCCCTAGGTGCGGGCCCCGCGTGCCTAGGGGGACTGTGCGCCATCTTGTCAATCGTCATGGTGTGGCCGAGTCGAGCCGCGCACAGTGTTCTCCGTGAGGCCGCCGCTTGCTGTCATTAGCGGTGAGGGCGGGAACACTATTGCCGTGCCAACCCTGGTCAGCGGGTAGGTAAGGGGCACTATTTCCACGCTCCGGCTGACCACAGGCATGGGCGGGAGCATTGTAGTTTTGGTCATCGGTGATTGAGGTCTTGTCCCATCATACGGCCTGGATGGGATGGGAGCTGACCCGTGGCTTGGTTGCCGTGGACGCCACGGGTGGGTTGGCTTGCTGGGGAAGCCACTGTTGCGCCGGGTTGAACCGCCTTGCACCAGCTGTTGCGGCCGGGTCGATGTACCTTGCCGAGTCGAGGGTCTTGGCCGGTTTGCGAGCCTTGCCGGGTCGAGCGACCCGGCCTGGCGCGCGCCGGTTTGCGGGGCGATGCGGGCCCCGCTGTTTTTGAAATAGATCCGGGTTCTGTTGCCTGCCCGGGGTTCATCCCCCCGACACCCACCCTCCTGGCCAGGGTGTGGGCCCCCTCTGGTATTTTCTTTGCTCATAAATTCTTATTAATTCCAAAAGTGACTTCCGTGGAGTTTCAGGATTTTTGGAGCTGTGCAGAATAGGTTTCCAATATTTGCTCCTTTTCTAGCCAGAATTCCAGCTGCCGGTATTCTCCCTCTTCATGATAAACCTTGTAAAATAAGAGAGAATAGGCATAAGTATTGTGGCATAGCGTTTAATAACAGCCCATAATGCAATAAATATTGATATAAAAGCATGATGCAAAATGGACGTATCAACTCTCCCAAGCTTAGACCTCGCTTGTCCTCAAGCGGAAGCCGAAATCGAAAAATATGTCCACATGTTTAGAGATAGAGGTGTCGATAAAAATAAAAAACGAACATGAGGGCATCATGATCATTCTTATAACAACAACATATATGGATTTTGTCGTATGATTTCTTATGCTCAAGTAACAATCTTTTCACAATGTCAAGTATGGTTCAGAAACTTCATTGAGAACTAGCAAACTATAATCTCGGTCATTGAAGCAATTGCAATTTATCATGACATCAGAAAGAGTCAAGAATAGAGCTTTTCAGCAAGTCCACATACTCAACTATCATATTGTCTTCTACAATTGCTAACACTCACGCAATACTTATGGTTATGGAGTTTTAATCGGACACTGAGAAAGATAGGGGCTTATAATTTCGCCTCCCAACGTATTCACCTTTGGGTGATGTCAACAATATAGTTCATGCTAACTTACATCCAATTGGATATATGTATCAGGATCTTTCCAACACAAGGTGCTTGCCAAAGGGTAAAATCAAAAAGGGAAAGGTGAAGATCACCTTGACTCTTGCATAAAGTAAAGACATAAAGTAAAAGATAGGCCCTTTGCAGAGGGAAGCAGAGGTTGTTATTTGCTTTTAGGGTTGGATGCACAAAATCTTAATGCAAAAGAACGTCACTTTATATTGCCACTTGTGATATGAACCTTTATAATGCAGTCCGTCGCTTTTATTACTTCCATATCACACGATCGTATAAAGCTTATTTTCTCCGCACTAATAAGTCATACATATTTAGAGAGCAATTTTTGTTGCTTGCAACATGACAACTTACTTGAAGGACCTTACTCAATCCATAGGTAGGTATGGTGGACTCTCATGGCAAAACTGGGTTTAAGGATATTTGGAAGCACAAATAGTATCTCTACTTGGTGCAAGGAATTTTTTGGCTAGCATGAGGGGGAAAGGCAAGCTCGACATGTTTGAAGATCCATGACAATATACTTTAACTGAGACGTGAGAAAACATAAACTATTACGTTGTCTTCCTTGTCCAACACCAACTCTTTAGCATGTCATACTTAATGAGTGCTCACAATCATAAAAGATGTCCAAGATAGTATATTTATATGTGAAAACCTCTCTTTCTTTATTACTTCCTATTAATTGCAACGATGACTAAAACTATGTTTGTCAACTCTCGACAACTTTTATGCCTCATACTTTTTATATGTGAAGTCATTACTATCCATAAGGTCAATATGAACTCTTTTATTCTCTTTATTCTTTCTACTTTCTCAAGATCATAGCAAGATAGCAAAGCCCTTGACTCAACACTAATCTTTATTATATAGCTCACGGACTAGATTACATAAAGAGATCACAAAGAAAAACTCAAAACTAATTCATACCAAAACTTTATTCTACTAGATCAAGATATTACTAAAAGGATCGAACTAAGAAAAATGGTAAAGATAGGAGTGTGATGGTGATACAATACCGGGGCACCTCCCCCAAGCTTAGCAGTTGCCAAGGGGAGTGCCCATACCCATGTGATTATGTCTCCTTCTTCAGGGTTGGTGTTGTGATCTTCTTGGCGATGATGCCCCTCAGAATACGATTCTCCTCCTCGAGCTTATTAACTTGTTGTTTGAGGTCCATATTTTTCTTGCGGAGCCTGCCCGTGATGGCTAAAGCTCCTTTTACCCAAGGATGCTGCATAGCTTCTGGAGAACAAGTGACACTCTTTTTCATATTTTCATAAGAAAGAAATTTAACATTGGAAGGGATGACCGAATTTGGAATAGCTGAGCTCTGTAGTTCCCCCATCATGAATCCTGCTTGGAAGCAAGAGGTAACTTCTTGATCTTCCTCCATGGCGTCTATCCTTTTCAAGTCGGCCTCCATCTCATCCTTCGCTGATGGTCCAAGTGATAAGCATCGTTGTATGCTCCTGGACCTGGCGTCGGGTGAGACACTCAACTCTTCCTGACTGACTCTTGAGAAGACATCTTGCTCTAAATCTGTAACAGAAATAGCTCAAAATGAAAACAGAAGATAATTGCGTGATACGGTGGTCAAAACCTTCGGGAGATTATATAATGAATTTTTACCAACCAAAAGAGGTAACGTGCAAGAAAACGGAGTACGGGAGGCACACGAGGTGCCCACGAGACAGGGGGCGCGCCCAGTAGGGGTGGGCGCGCCCTCCACCCTTGTGGAGGCCTCGTGTCCTTCCCGAATTACTTCTTGCTTTCTAAAATTCTTAAATATTCCAAAACGGAGAAAAAATGCCATTAGAATTGTTTTGGAGTCGGTTTACTTACCGTACCGCATACCTATTCCTTTTCGGAGTCTGAAACGTTCTGGAAAGTGTCCCTTATGTATTCCTCCGGGGTTACGGTTTCAATAATATTAGTTTCAACATTGATAGGGTTACCTGAGATATAATGTTTGATTCTTCGACCGTTCACCACCTTCGGATTTGTGCCTTCGAAGTTGTTGATTTCTATGGCACCGGAACGATAGACCTCCTCGATAACGTAAGGACCTTCCCACTTAGAGAGAAGTTTTCCTACAAAAAATCTTAAACGAGAGTTGAATAGCAACACATAATCACCTACGTTAAATTCTCACTTTTGTATTCTTTTGTCATGCCATCTTTTAACTTGCTCTTTGAACAGCTTGGCATTCTCATAAGCTTGGGTTCTCCATTCATCAAGTGAGCTAATATCAAATAACCTCTTCTCAGCGGCAAGTTTGAGTTCATAGTTGAGCTCTTTAATAGCACAATATGCTTTATGTTCAAGTTCGAGAGGTAAGTGACATGCTTTTCCATAAACCATCTTATATGGAGACATACCCATAGGATTTTTATATGCAGTTCTATAGGCCCATAATGCATCATCAAGTTTCTTAGACCAATTCTTTCTAGACCTATTAACAGTCTTTTGCAAAATTAATTTGAGCTCTCTATTGCTCAACTCTACTTGACCGCTAGACTGTGGGTGATAAGGAGATGCAATTCTATGATTAACGTCATACTTAGCAAGCATTTTACAAAAGGCACCATGAATAAAATGTGAACCACCATCAGTCATAAGATACCTATGGACTCCAAACCTCAGAAATATAACTTCTTTAAGCATCTTAATAGAGGTGTTATGATCAGCACTACTAGTTGGAATAGCTTCTACCCACTTAGTAACGTAATCAACAACAACTAAAAAATATGTGTATAACCATTAGAGGCAGGAAAAGGTCCCATATAATCAAAGCCCCACACATCAAATGGTTCAATAACAAGAGAATAATTTATAGGCATTTCTTGACGTCTACTAATATTACCTATTCTTTGGCATTCATCACAAGACAAGACAAACTTACGAGCATCTTTGAAGAGAGTAGGCCAATAAAAACCGGATTGCAATACCTTATGTGCAGTTCTATCTCCAGCGTGGTGTCCTCCATATGGTTCGGAGTGACACTTGCATAGGATCTATTCATGTTCATGCTCAGGTACACAACGTCTAATAACACCATCTACTTCTTCTTTATAAAGGTGTGGGTCATCCTAGAAGTAATGTCTTAAATCATAAAAGAACTTTTTCTTTTGCTGGTATGTGAAACTAGGTGGTATAAATTTAGCAACAATGTAATTAGCATAATCAGCATACCATGGAGCAGTACAAGAAGCATTAACAACCACTAATTGTTCATCAGGAAAGCTATCATTAATAGGTAGTGGGTCATCAAGAACATTCTCTAATCTAGACAATTTTGTCTGCAACAGGGTTCTCAGCTCCCTTTCTATCAATAATATGCAAATCAAATTCTTGGAGCAAGAGAACCCATCTAATAAGTCTAGTCTTAGCATCTTTCTTTTCCATAAGATATTTAATAGCAGCATGATCAGTGTGAATAGTAACTTTAGAATCAACAATATAAGGTCTGAACTTATCACAAGCAAATACAACTGATAAGAATTATTTTTCAGTAGTAGCATAATTTATTTGGGCAGTATCAAGAGTTTTACTAGCATACTGGATAACATTTAATTTCTTATCAACTCTTCGCCCTAGAACAGCACCTACAGCATAATCACTAGCATCACACATAATTTCAAAGGGCAAATTCCAATCAGGTGGCTGAACAATAGGTGGAGTGATCAAAGCTTTCTTAAGTATTTCAAATGCTTCTACACAATCATCATCAAAGACAAAAGGATTATCTTTTTGCAATAAATTAGTCAGAGGCCTAGAGATTTTAGAAAAGTCCTTAATGAACCTCCTATAAAAACCGGCATGACCAAGGAAACTTCTTATACCTTTAATGTCCTTGGGACATGGCATCTTTTCAATAGCATCAACTTTAGCTTTATCAACTTCAATACCTCTCTCAGAAATTTTATGCCCCAATACAATGCCTTCATTAACCATAAAGTGGCACTTTTCCCAATTCAAGACGAGACTAGTCTCCTCACATCTCTGCAAAACTCGATCAAGGTTGCTCAAGCAATCATCAAAAGAGGATCCATAAATGGAGAATTCATCCATGAATACCTCACAAATGCCCTTAAGATCATTTAATTTTATGTTGGCACAGAGTGGGACTAATGCCCTTAAGATCATCCAGAGTATATCCAATAGCAGCACGGTGCTTCTTCAGAGTTTTCAATAATATTTCCTCTTCTTGCTATGAAAGGTTAGCACTAATAATAACAGGATATATTTTGTTTTCATCAAGATAAGCATATTTAAGATTATCAGGTAAAGGTTTGAGCTCAAACACAGGATCACCCTTGGGTGGAGGGGGGTCCCCTAGGATTTCAACATGCAAGTTGTGTTTCAGAATAGGACCCTGATGAAGGAATACTTCATCTATTTCCCTTCTTTCATTCATAAACATATCATTTTCATGGTCTAGCAAATATTGTTCTAAGGGATCAGTAGGAGGCACAGCAATAGAAGCAAGACCAATAATTTCATCCTTACTAGGCAATTCTTTATCATGGTGTTGTCTATGAAATTTAGCAAAATTAAACTCATGTTTCATATCCCCCAAGCCAATTGTAACAACGTCCTTTTTGCAATCAATCTTAGCATTGACAGTATTCAAGAAGGGTCTACCAAATATAATGGGACAAAAGCTATCTTGTGGGGAACCAAGAACAAGAAAATCAGCAGGATATTTAACTTTCCCACACAAGACTTCAACATCTCTGACAATCCAAAATGGCTTAATCGTATCTCTATTGGCAAGCTTAATTGTAACATCAATATCTTCTAACTCAGCGAGTACAATATCATGCATAATTTCTTTATATAAGGAAAAAGGTATTGCACTAGCACTAGCACCCATATCACATAAGCCATGATAACAATGATCTCATATTTTAACAGAAATAACAGGCATGCCTACAACAGGTCTTTGTATCTTAGCATCTGGTCTAGCAATATTAGCAGTTTCACCATAGAAGTAAATAACATGCCCATCTATATTATCATCCAAGAGATCTTTAACCATAGAAACACTAGGTTCAACATTAATTTGCTCAGGAGGTGTATATGTTCTAGTATTACTCTTACGAACCACAGTTGAAGCTTTAGCATGATCCTTTATCCTAACAGGAAAAGGTGGTTTCTCATCATAAGTAGTAGGAACAATAGGATCATTATAAGTGATAGTCTTTTCTTCAACTGTAATAGGTGCATCTACTTTTACTTCAGTGGGAGGATTATATTTAAACCACTTCTTCTTGAGGAGATCAACATGAGCAGCAAAATATTCACAAAAAGAAGCTACTATCTCAGAGTCAAGTCCATATTTAGCGCTAAATCCATGAAAAGCATCGGTATCCATAAAAGATTTAACACAATCAAACTTAGGTGTTATACCTGACTCCTTACCATCATCTCAACCCCAATCTTCAGAGTTGCATTTACTTCTTTCCAATAAATCCCACTTGAATTCAGTAGTCTTTAGCATATAAGAACCAGCATAGGAAGTATCGAGCATGGTGTGATCATTGAGAGAAAGCCGAGCATAAAAATTTTGAATAATCATTTCTCTTGAGAGCTCATGATTGGGGCATGAATATAACATTGACTTAAGCCTCCCCCAAGCTTGAGCGATGCTTTCTCCTTCGCGAGGCCAGAAATGATATATGTAATTACGATCACGATGAACAAGATGCATAGGATAGAACTTCTGGGGAAACTCCAACTTCAATTGTTTATAGTTCCAAGATCCCATATCATCACATAGCCTATACCATGTCAATGCCTCTCCCTTCAAAGATAAAGGGAAGACCTTCCTTTTGACAACATCATCGGGAATACCTGCAAGCTTAAATAATCCGCAAACTTCATCCACAAAGATAAGGTGTAAATCGGGATGCAATGTTCCATCTCCTGCAAAGGGATTAGCTAGCAGTTTCACTATCATACCCGAAGGAATCTCAAAGTAAACATTTTCAGTAGGTTCAGTAGGTTGAGGAGCAACTCTTTGCTCTACTGGTTGGGGTGAAGATACCCCGAACAAGCCCCTCAAAGGATTAGTTTCCATAGTAACAAGTGGCAGAAATTTCTGCACACTATATAAATGTTTCCTTACCAAGTTCTACTCACCAAAGGCGCTTCACTCCCCGGCAACAGCGCTAGAAAAGAGTCTTGATGACCCACAAGTATAGGGGATCTATCGTAGTCCTTTCGATAAGTAAGAGTGTCGAACCCAACAAGGAGTAGAAGGAAATGACAAGCGGTTTTCAGTAAGGTATTCTCTGCAAGCACTGAAATTGTAGATGGTGCTGGTGAAGATGTTGATGGAGATTGACCCCCTCCTGATGAGAGGATCGTTAGTGATGATGATGGTGATCATTTCCCCCTCCCGGAGAGAAGTTTCCCCGGCAAAACAGCTCCGCCGGAGCCCTAGATTGGTTTCGCCAAGGTTCCTCCTCGTGGCGGCGAAGTTTAGTCCCGTAAGCTTGCCTATGATTTTTTCCAGGGTAAAAGCCTTCGTATAGCATAAGATGGGCACCGGAGGGCCACCAGGGGGCCTAGGAGACAGGGGGCGCGCCCAGTAGGGGGGCGCCCCCACCCTCCTGGCCAGGGTGTGGGCCCCCTCTGATAATTTCTTCGCTCAATAATTCTTATTAATTCCAAAAGTGACTTCCGTGGAGTTTCAGGATTTTTGGAGCTGTGCAGAATAGGTTTCCAATATTTGGTTCTTTTCCAGCCAGAATTCCAGCTGCTGGTATTCTCCCTCTTCATGATAAACCTTGTAAAATAAGAGAGAATAGCCATAAGTATTGTGACATAGCGTGTAATAACAGCCCATAATGCAATAAATATTGATATAAAAGCATGATGCAAAATGGATGTATCAAGGGCACCCGTCCACAGTACTGATGGCCATGGAGCGGCCATCCGGCGACTCCCCGGTGCCCTCAAGTCGCTGGTGAACCCCGCCTAGCGCTAACCCTAGCCCCACTTGCCCCCGCTCCATCCCATCTCCCCCCATATCTCCACCCCCAGCATGAACCCGAGCGCGTCTGTCGCCATGCCTCGTCGATGTCGTGGCCATCGACCGCCCATCACCACTCCACCGTGCCCACTAGATCCACCACCGCCCCCTATGCCGCCTCAGGCCATCCTTTGGAGCTCAACGCATCCGCAATGAGCTCCTCGTCGTCGTCTTCTTCCTCGTAGGCCACCGGCGCATCTGTCGGTGTACAAAAGTAGGGGCCCTCCTTCTGACCCCTTTACCTGTGCACGGGCAGCCAGAGCCACCCGCCACGGCCATGCATAACAGGGCAGGAAAGGGAAGCCGGAGAGAAGCCGAAGGCATGAGACAAATAAAGCAACGACAAGGACCAAGGCCACAAGGATTGAATGGACGAAGCAGGTTTCCCCGGCAAGGAACCTTGCCGGGGTAGCCTCAGCAGCCCCGGCAAGACACTTGCCAGGGCGGCTCGCCCACACGAGCCGAGCGAGCCACCTTTGAGCCCACCAACACTAACACATTGGGACAGGTCTCAGGAGGCACCTCCGTGGTGGCATGCAGATCTTTGTGAAGACAAAGAATAGTCAAGATCAAATGAGGATAGGAAGCCAGCCATCCTCACGGAAGGAATCCACAAGACCCCCGGTAAGACCCTTGCCGGGGACGCCAGTGCGCCACGGCGGGACCCTTGCCGGGCCACCCGGCAAGACCCTTGCCGGGCCACCCGACAGGAGCCTCGCCACAGGCGACAGCAAGGCCACTGTCAGGCCGCACCAACCAACTCCCCGCCGCCATTCACATGCGGCTGCTAGCCCAACCAGCTGGGCAGGCACCTGCGTGGCAGTATGCGGCTTCCAGGCCAACTCAACACGCACCCACGTGGTGGCATGCAGACCTTCTTGGAGGCCCCACCACCGCGCCACCTCAGCTATTTGCCTACCTACATGGCACCACATGCACCGCTGGCCAGGGCGCGTGTCGAAGCAAGGAGGAGCGGCGACGGACGGGACGGGCCTCGCCCCGCCCCCGATAAAGTGACGGGACACCTAAGACTTGCATTAAATGTGCTTTGTCCTGTAATACCAAC
This sequence comes from Triticum aestivum, assembly GCF_018294505.1. Lineage (NCBI taxonomy): Eukaryota > Viridiplantae > Streptophyta > Magnoliopsida > Poales > Poaceae > Triticum > Triticum aestivum. Next base: position 523,548,286 of record NC_057810.1, on the reverse strand, counting down.
GATAAGCTCATAGCGTTGTAGCTCTTTCCACCTCCTGTGTGCCACTCTGGCAGCCCCTTTTTCGCCTATAAAAGGAGGCCCATGGCGCACTGGAAAAGGATTCGGCTCTTTGGAACTGGACAACACCCAGAGCTAGTTCAAAAGCTCAAGAACACTAAATACATCCACCAAAGCAGGATCGTAGGGTTTTACGCATCTTTGCGGCCCGAACTTGGGTAAATCCTCCTTGTGCTATCTGCTAGTCCCGCTCTTCTCACGATCCCGCGCCCCGCAACCGTAGTAGGGATTCCAGTGATCCCATAGGTGTCATTTCCCACCTACATCTTTGGCGCGCCAGGTAGGGAGGACGGACTGGCGTCCGAACCCCGGCAAGCCAAAGTTGCCGGGAGTTGCAAGGACAAGGATTCATCTGCAGCAAGACAAGGTTGTCGGGGGCTGCAGATCCAGATAAGTTCGCTAAACTTTATCATGCATTTTGTTGTGGACTGGGATTCGTGAAACCCCGTTCTATCTCTGAGCTACCATGCTCCCCTTTTTCGGCACCCTAGGGCTATCTTCTGGGGCCGGATCTGGTTGCAGCCGCGATAGCAGGGAAATGAAATGAGGAGCCTAAGCCCACCTCATCCCTGCCTCCGCCAAGGGCTTGAGAAAGGTCGAGCGAAGTGGGAGGACGGCAAGGCCTGTTGCCGGGCGGGAAAAAAAAGAGAAAAACGTTTATCTTGAGGATAACAAGGATTCACTCCTTGTCGTGGGTTCCACCTGTGAACGAAAAACCCGGCAAACATCCCTTTTTCATTAAAAAACATCTCATACAGGTACAGTTCATACGAAATGAAAAACATGAGCAAGGGGATTACAAGTTATAAAGCTGACAAAGGCCCGAAGGCTTACAATACTAAAAAGAGATAAGGTGCCCGTAATCCCTTTCTTGTCCCTCTCCTCAGGAAATGGAACAAAAAAGCAGAAGGGCAAAAGGGGCGCCTAGGGGAGCTACGAGTGGCAGAAGACACCAAGAGAACATCCTAGTGGTCGTCCAAGGGCTGGATGGTGGTGGCGGCGCCGGAGGCAGAGCTCGAAGACGAGGCGGCAGGACGTCAACACGTGACGAAGGAGTCGGTGCCCGCGTAGTCTGACTTGACGGCCTTGTCGCCCGCCCTCTTCCTCTTCCACAGCCTCCCTACGCCAACCGCCCATGGACGCGACCCCGAGAAGTTCAAGGAGCCGGCGACATGGATAATGGGGTCTCTGGTGCCATCCGGAGCGGCGCCCGACACCTAGTCGGACCCGTCATCCTGCCGCCCGCTGCCCTCGTCGCTGTTGCCATTGTCCTCCTCGCCACTCTCGCTTGAGGAGGAATCTTCATCGTCGGAGGATCTCTCCACGCAGCACCTCACGCGAGTCCCTAAGTGCCCGAAGATCTTGACAGAGAGGAGGCCACCCTCCAATAGTTTCAAATGGAGAGTGAGCCCATCCGTCAAGCTATGGAGGCGAGCGAAGGTCTTCCACCCTCGGTGAAGATACATGACGTGAGGGGCGGGGAACTCGACGTCGGGCCATGTATCGCTGTTCCCGCAACCCCTCATGTGCAGCCGCAACACCTGCGGCGGATCCAGCTCCATCTCCCGCGTGAATGGAGTTGGGAGGCGAAGGTGACGGCGTGGTGGCTGGTGCAGTCTGACGAAAAATTCGCAGGGTTGTCTCCGGCATGGCCCTCCATTGGAGGAGGGGCTGCTGACAGAGGCGAGGCTGATCTGCCGCCCCATCCTCCTCTCCCTCGAGCTCCACGACGGCCTCGACCCCGTCCCCTCCCCCTTCCTCTAGCGGTCGGCTCCGCCACTATGAGCTCTTGGGGAGGAGCGATGCACTGTCTGGCCGAAACCCTCGCCGCTATCGATGAAGCGTCACCACGCCCCCTCGCCATGGCAGAAGAAAGGAGGAAGCAGAAATGGGGAGAGGTAGATGGCGAAGGGTTGAGAGGCACTGTTACTTCTGCTCCCCTCTTTATAAAGGGGCGGGGGCGAGGCTCGGCCGCCCCCTCGCGGCCAATCCGACCCATTGAAGTGACAGCAAGCAGGGTTGTTGGCCGCCCTCCCCGCTCCATTGAAGGCGCATGGGAATCGACCCACGCTCGCGCATGACTTCCTACATTCCACGCGCCTGTTATTTGCTCTGCATTGTGCATGCAGCGAATGTGGCGCAAGGGGTAGGCGCAGTGGGACGCATGGAGTGACGGTTCCCAAGCGAGGGCAGTAAATGGGAGGCGGCCTCGCGGTCTCAAAGAGACACGCAAGCTGCCTCTTTACTGTCCACCACAAGGTGACGCCAGCATGCTTACGTCATGCGCGCGCGCACGACCCCCACCCCGCATGTTCAATGCGGGTCATGGGGAAGCGCATCGGATAGAGCAGTGGTCGCGTTAAAATCCACCCCAACTGCCCGCACACGGTTCTGGGCCTGGCCCAACAACATGCTGCGCTCATGTATGGCCCAGGCCCGGGGGCTCCTGTCGGTGTACAAAAGTAGGGGCCCTCCTTCTGACCCCTTTACCTGTGCACGGGCAGCCAGAGCCACCCGCCACGGCCATGCATAACAGGGCAGGAAAGGGAAGCCGGAGAGAAGCCGAAGGCACGAGACAAATAAAGCAACGACAAGGACCAAGGCCACAAGGATTGAATGGACGAAGCATGTTTCCCCGGCAAGGACCCTTGCCGGGGCAGCCTCAGCGGCCCCGGCAAGGACCCTTGCCGGGGTAGCCTCAGCGGCCCCGGCAAGACCCTTGCCAGGGCGGCTCGCCCACACCAGCCGAGCAAGCCACCTTTGAGCCCACCAACGCTAACACATTGGGACAGGGCTCAGGAGGCACCTCCGTGGTGGCATGCAGATCTTTGTGAAGACAAAGAATAGTCAAGATCAAATGAGGATAGGAGGCCAACCATCCTCACCGAAGGAATCCACAAGACCCTCGGCAAGACCCTTGCCGAGGACGCTAGCGCGCCACGGCAGGACCCTTGTTGGGCCACCCGGCAAGACCCTTGCCGGGCCACCCGGCAGGACCCTCGCCACGGGCGACAGCAGGGCCACTGCCAGGCCGCACCAACCAGCTCCCCGCCGCCGTTCACATGCGACTGCCAGCCCAACCAGCTAGGCAGGCACCTGCGTGGCAGTATGCACCTTCTTGGCCAACTAAGCACGCACCCATGTGGCGGCATGCAGACCTTCATGGAGGCTCCACCACCGCGCCACCTCAGCTGTTTGCCTACCTACATGGCACCACATGCACCGCTGGCCAGGGCGCGTGTTGAAGTGAGGAGGAGTGGCGACATACGGGACGGGACTCGCCCCCGCCCCCGATAAAGTGACAGGACACCTAAGCCTTGCATTAAATGCGCTTTGTCCTGTAATACCAGCGATAAGCTCATAGAGCTGTAGCCCTTTCCACCTCCTGTGTGCCACTCTGGCAGCCCCTTTTTTGCCTATAAAAGGAGCCCATGGCGCACTGGAAAAGGATTCAGCTCTTTGGAACTGGACAACACCCAGAGCTAGTTCAAAAGCTCAAGAACACTGAATATATCCACCAAATCAGGATCGTAGGGTTTTACGCATCTTTGTGGCCCGAACCTGGGTAAATCCTCCTTGTGTTGTCTGCTAGTCCCGCTCTTCTCATGATCCCGCGCCCCACAACCGTAGTAGGGATTCCAGTGATCCCATAGGTGTCGTTTCCCACCGACAGCATCTCCATCGATTCCACCGCCCATGCTGCTCCAAAGCCCCCCATCAAGCCCCCATGTGCTCCCACGGTGAGCACCCGTGTTTCTCCTCTCTCCCCCGTGTGTTTTATCCCCCATAGCCATCGCCCTGCTCGAGGCCGAGCTCCACCGCCGCCATGGCTGGCGAGCTCCACGGCCCGACCCCCTTCTGACTGATGCTCGCTCGCCTCGCCCTGCTCCCTGCTGCCGTGCTGAGCTGTTGTGCTGCCCCTAGTGCCCGTGACCGCTGCTGCCTTCACCTCGCGTTGTTGCCGCTCCCCTGCCACTGTCCGACCGCTGCCTCGTCCTTCGCCGTCGTCGACTCCGGCCGTCTCCGATCACGCCGCGGCATCGTGCCTGTGTTCGGAAGCACTATTCCGCCATCCAAATGGTCACTGGAGACCATTTTTCGGCCACCACCGCCGCGACCCGCCTCGCCGGATTGCCGCCGCCGGCGCACCTCCGCCTCAGGCCACTGGTGGCTGGTCCTAGGCAACTAATCCACCCCTTTCATCAATGACATGTAGGCCCCCTCAGTGACTAATTAATGTTGGATTGAATTAAACCTTATTAGTTAGTGTCTCAATGACAGGCTGGGCCCACCAGTTAGTTAGTTTAATTAAAATTAATAAAATATGTTAGTATGATTGTTACACTAACACATGGGACCCACTGGTCAGATTGACTAGGCAACCTGCTTATTGGGCTAGCCCTAGGCAATGATAGGTGGTCCCCCTGTTGACATGTTGACCAGTCAACTGGTCAACAGTTGACATGCTGACTCAACGGGGTGGCCCCACCTGTCAGCCTCTAGTGCCTACTGCTGTGTACACTTCTGCGTGTACATTTAGCATTTTATATTCAATATAATTGCGAAATAAATTAAATCCAGAAAGTTAGTAAATAATTTAAAACTTTAAAAAATCATATAAAATAAATCCTAACTCAGATTAACATAATTTATATATGAAAGTTGCTCAGAAAAATATAACGAATATGATTATGCTATCCACATACCTGCCACAACCCTCTAAGATAGCGAACATTGACATTTTGCCCCTAGATCAATATACCAAAAAACACCTAGAGCTGGGATAACATTCCAGATGTTTTCCTTCTTCTTTTCAAATGCTTAGGAATATGTTAGAGCATATCATCATCACATACTACCATCACATGCATTCTTTGGCATCTGTTTGCTTCGTTATTTATCTTTTTCCCCTCTTCCGTGTTCTTTTGGTAGACCCCGAGACTCCGGTGACCCCCAGTACAACTACGGCGTCGATGATCCTTCCTTCTCAGCAGAGCTTCAAGGCAAGCAAACCCCCCCCCCCTTGATCATTCTGATACAGCCTATTCTTTCCCTCTACTACTTGCATTAGAGTAGTGTTACTGTTACTGCCTTACCGTTGATCCTATACTTCTATATAGCATGTCCTTGCTACTACTGTTGATACTTACTTGTTACCCTATAAGGTTAGTATAAGTATGCAATTATTCCATCAGTTGCTGAAAGCACAAGTGCTCCCTAGGTGGTTTTGGTAATTAATGACAATATATCTCTTGTTGGACTAACACTTTTATCTAGTATGTTTCAGATAAGTTCAACAATGGAGTGGCATGGACTAAGGGATGTGGGAACTCCTTCAAGATGCTAAGGACAAAGGATTGGCTCAAGCTTCAAGCTCAAGACTCTTCATTTTACATTTTAGTGATCCAAGATCACATTGAGTCTATAGGAAAAGCCAATACTATCAAGGAGGAATGAGGTGTTGCTTAATGAGCCTCTTGCTTCAAAGTGCTTAGTGATATGCTCCAAATACCCTCAACTACTTTCCCACTTCCACACATATGTCCTAAACCTAAAGTCAAACTCGGCCCCACTGATTCTTTCTATCCGGCGCCACCGAGTTTGGATGTCTTAGCCACTGCCACAAACCCTAGGCAAATCGGTCTCACCGATAGGGATCTCGGTCTCACCGAGATGGGATTGTAATCTCTCTGTGTATGTCCATTATCAAAATCGGTCTCACCGAGTTTGAGCAATCGGTACTACCGAGATTACAATGCAAACTCTCTGGTTAACTTATTATCAAAATCGGTCCCACCGAGTTTGATAATCGGTCAAACCGAGTTTGCCTGACCAACTCTCTGGAAAGCTTATTACCAAAATCGGTCCCACCGAGTTTGTGTAATCGGTCTTACCGAGATTACGTTATGCCCTAACCCTAACCGAATCGGTCCCACCGAGTTGCATTCCGGTCCCACCGAAAACCCTAACGGTCACATTATTTGCTAAATCGGTCTGACCGAGTTTAACGATTCGGTCCCACCGAGTTTGGTAGATTGTGTGTAACGGTTAGATTTTGTGTGGAGGCTATATATACCCCTCCACCTCCTCTTCATTCGTGGAGAGAGCCATCAGACTGAACCTACACTTCCAGCATCCTATTTCTGAGAGAGAACTACCTACTCATGTGTTGAGGCCAAGATATTCCATTCCTACCATATGAATCTTGATCTCTAGCCTTCCCCAAGTTGCTTTCCACTCAAACCCTCTTTCCACCAGATCCAAATCCTATGAGAGAGAGTTGAGTGTTGGGGAGACTATCATTTGAAGCACAAGAGCAAGGAGTTCATCATCAACGCACCATTTGTTACTTCTTGGAGAGTGGTGTCTCCTAGATTGGCTAGGTGTCACTTGGGAGCCTCCGACAAGATTGTGGAGTTGAACCAAGGAGTTTGTAAGGGCAAGGAGATCGCCTACTTCGTGAAGATCTACCGCTAGTGAGGCAAGTCCTTCGTGGGCGACGGCCATGGTGGGATAGACAAGGTTGCTTCTTCGTGGACCCTTCGTGGGTGGAGCCCTCCGTGGACTCGCGCAACCGTTACCCTTCGTGGGTTGAAGTCTCCATCAACGTGGATGTACGATAGCACCACCTATCGGAACCACGCCAAAAACATCCGTGTCTCCAATTGCGTTTGAATCCTCCAATCCCTTCCCTTTACATTCTTGCAAGTTGCATGCTTTACTTTCCGCTGCTCATATACTCTTTGCATGCTTGCTTGCTATATGTTGTGAATGTTAAACTTGTGCCTAAACTCCACTCAAACTTTAAAGAAACTTAAAAACTGCAACTTTGGTACTTAGTGTCTAATCACCCCCCCCTCTAGACACCTCTTCTCAAGGTCCTACAAGTGGTATCAGAGCATTGGTCTCCATTGCCTTGGTTTAATCACCATTGGAGGAAGATGGATGAGTCTACTTTGGGGAGTCTTAGACATAGAGTGCCTATTCTTGATGGAGAGTATTTTCGTGAGTGGAAAAATGAGATGCTTGTTATTTTCAATCAATATCATTTTAACAAGTACATTGCTAGCCCTTGTGCACCTTATGTTGATCCTATGCATCCAACCCATGATGAGTCAATTGACATGGTTAGGAATCTTAGAACTGCCGAACTTATCATTAGAGGATTGCCTAGAAACTTGATTGGATGTTTGCCTACTTTTAAGTGTGCCTACACCATATGGAAATTTCTTGAGGAACGATTTCCAGATTATTCCTTGAAAAATCTAGATGAAATTCTCCATAAGTCTATTGCTTTGAGTAAAATGAATACTAGTGATCCTATGTTTGGTGATCGTCTATTTGAGCTTACAAACCTTATGCGTGCCAAAGGAAATGTTGGTATTATTAGTGACATTATTTCCGAAGCTATAAGAATTCATAGACAAGATTATTGTCAAACTCATTCTAATGAATCACCCTCTCTAGGATTTGATCCACCACATGACGATGTTGAACATGGATACTATGATGAGGATGATGATAGTGACTTCGATCTTGATGATGCAATGAGACATTTTGGTCTTATGGCAAATCTTCGGGGATATATGTCAGGAGGAAAGGAATGGGTTCTTGATAGTGGATGTACCGATCACATGACCGGAGATAAAGACATGTTTCGTGAGCTTGCTGATAATGATAGTCCTCGAAAGTATGTCACTTTCGGTGACAACTCAAAGGGTAAGGTGGTTGGCCTTGGTAAGGTGGCCATCTCACATGATAGCTCCATACAAAATGTCATGCTCGTTGAATCTCTTGGGTACAACTTACTTTCAGTATCTAGACTTGCTGATTTCGGTTTCAATGTTCTATTTACTGAAGTAGATTGCCAAGTGTTTCGTCGAGATAATCATAAAATGGTCTTTACTGGTGTGCGTAGAGGTGATCTATACATTGTTGATTTCACTAAAAAGGCTCAACCTAAAACTTGCTTCATTGCTAAATCCTCAAAAGGCTGGTTATGGCATAGACGATTAGGTCATGTTGGTATGCGAAACCTTGACAAGCTTATTAAGGGGAATCATATCCTTGGAGTTAATGATGTCATATTTGATAAGGATAGACTTTGCAGTGCTTGTCAAGCAGGTAAACAGGTTGGAGGAAGGCATCCCGTGAAGAACATCATGACCACGAAGAGGCCACTCGAGCTACTTCACATGGATCTCTTTGGTCCCAACTCTTACAAGAGTCTCGGTGGAAATTCTTTTGGTCTAGTTATAGTTGATGATTTTTCCAGATTTACGTGGGTGTTCTTTCTCGATGATAAATCGCAGGTCCAAAAGATCTTCAAAAACTTCGCTAGGAAGGCCCAAAACCAATTTGAAGTGAAGATCAAGAAGGTTCGCAGCGACAACGGAACGGAGTTCAAGAACGCAAATGTGGACACCTTTCTTGACGAAGAAGGGATTTCACACGAGTTCTCGGCTACGTACACACCTCAACAAAATGGAGTTGTTGAGAGGAAGAACCGGACGCTCATCGAAATGGCGAGAACGATGCTTGATGAGTACAAGACGCCGAAGCACTTTTGGGCAGAAGCGGTTGAGACAGCTTGTCATGCAACAAATCGCTTGTATCTTCACAAGCTACTCGGCAAGACGGCATACGAGCTACTCACCGGTAACAAACCCCAAGTTGGATACTTTCGAGTATTCGGCTCAAAGTGCTACATTCTTGATAAGCATCGTCGTTCTAAATTTGCTCCTAAGTCTCATGAAGGTTTCCTACTAGGTTATGGCTCAAACTCTCACACTTACCGTGTCTACAACAATTTCACCCGAAAGGTTGAAGAGACGGTAGATGTGAAGTTTGATGAATCTAACGGCTCGCAAGTAGAGCAATTGCCAATTGATGTAGGAGACAAAGATCCTTCGGAAGCAATCCAAGACTTGTCTATTGGCAAGGTCCGTCCAACGGAGGTGAAGGAGAGTACCTCGTCCGTCCAAGTGGAAGCTTCTACTTCACGACAAGGTGAACCAAGAGTTGATACGGAAGCATCCACAAGTGGGACACACCAAGATGAAGAAAACGAGGAAGTGCATCAAGATGAACGTCAACAACCTCCTTCTCCACCACGACAAGAGAACGACAACGCCAACAATGAAGAAGGCCAAGAAGAAGAACATGATGAAGAAGATGTTCAACGAAGACCCAAGCAAAAGCTTTCACGAGTTCGAGCAAGAATTGCTAAAGACCATCCCGTAGAGCAAATCTACAATGATATTCAAACCGGGAGAATCACTCGCTCTAAAACTCGTTTAGCTAACTTTTGTGAAAACTATTCTTTCATCTCTAGCATTGAACCTATGAAGGTCGAAGAAGCATTGGAAGATCCGGATTGGATAAATGCTATGCATGAAGAGCTACACAACTTTGAGAGGAACCAAGTTTGGACATTGGTTGAGAAGCCCGACAACAACCACAACATCATCGGTACCAAATGGGTGTTTCGCAACAAGCAAGATGAAGATGGACAAGTAGTTCGCAACAAAGCACGTCTCGTCGCCCAAGGCTACACACAAGTCGAAGGTATGGACTATGGTGAGACTTACGCCCCCGTTGCTAGACTTGAGTCCATTCGCATCTTACTTGCCTATGCTAATCACCATGATATCACCTTGTACCAAATGGACATTAAAAGTGCTTTTCTAAATGGTGAAATAGAGGAGGAAGTTTATGTTAAACAACCTCCCGGCTTTGTCAATCCTAAGAAACCCAATCATGTTTACAAACTTCACAAAGCTCTTTATGGACTTAAACAAGCTCCTAGAGCATGGTATAAATGCTTGACCAAGTTCCTTATTGAAAAAGGCTTTGAAATTGGGAAAATTGATTCTACTCTTTTTACTAAAAGGGTTAATGGTGAACTCTTTGTGTGCCAAATTTATGTTGATGATATTATATTTGGTTCAACTAACCCTCATTTTAGTGAAAAGTTTGGGAAGCTAATGTCGGAGAAGTTTGAGATGTCTATGATGAGTGAACTCAAATTCTTTCTTGGTTTGCAAATCAAGCAAACTAAGGAAGGTACTTTTGTCTCGCAAACAAAGTACACCAAGGACTTATTCAAGAAGTTCAATATGCAAGAATGCAAAGGTATGACTACACCCATGCCTACTAGTGGACATCTTGACTTAACCAAAGATGGTGAACCGGTTGATCAAAAGGTTTATCGCTCTATGATTGGTTCATTGTTATATCTATGTGCTTCACGTCCCGATATTATGCTAAGTGTGTGCATGTGTGCACGATATCAAGCTGCTCCTAAAGAATGTCATCTTAAGGCCGTGAAAAGGATAGTGAGATACTTAATCCATACACCAAATTTTGGCATTTGGTATCCTAAGAGGGCCTCTTTCGATCTTGTTGGCTATTCCGACTCGGACTATGCCGGAGACAAGGTTGATAGAAAGTCCACTTCGGGTACTTGTCAATTTCTTGGTAGATCTCTTGTGTCTTGGTCCTCCAAGAAACAAAACTCGGTATCCTTATCCACCGCCGAAGCTGAATATATTGCCGCTGGTTCATGTTGTGCTCAATTACTTTGGATGACCCAAACTCTTAAAGATTATGGGATATATGTGAGACATGTTCCATTGCTTTGTGATAATGAAAGTGCTATCAAAATTGGTCATAATCCTGTGCAACATTCTCGAACTAAGCATATTGAAGTTCGTCATCATTTCATTCGAGATCATGTTGCTAAGGGTGACATTGATCTTAAGCATGTTCGCACCGAAAAGCAATTAGCGGATATATTCACTAAACCTCTTGATGAGAAAGTGTTTTGCAGGTTAAGAGGAGAATTGAACATCATTGATGCTTCAAACTTGGAGTAGAAACTCCATTGGATACATGCAAGACATGAGCTTATGACTAATCCTTGATATTTCTCTTATGATGAAAAACTTATGTCTTGGATATATTTGTATCTTGCATGTTATCTAACCCATGTAGGTACTTGGTTGAATCAAATTCCATGAGGTTGAAACCTACTCATATCTTGAGCAATCTCTACATCACCAAGTCTCTACACAAGGTGGTTGAAGACAAGGAAGCACGAAACCATTCAAACATATCCTTTGACAAATTCTATGTTGAGTTTCATGATTGTCATTTTTGGATATACAAGTGCTCTTCCTTGCAAGAACTAACCCATGTAGGTAGATGGACTCAAATTCCAAGTGGTGCTCCAAATTCTTGATGAGCTACATCAACCTTGAGCAACCCACGCAAGTTCAACTACATGGACAACACCACCAACCAAGGTATGTTATTCCATCTTAGAGAAGCTTTACTCCGAGTCATGAGTTAAAGCAACTCGACAAGATGTGAATACATCAAGATGCTTAAACGAAAAATGGCAACCCCATTTTGAGCTTAAACGATGAGTATGGCCTATGATCAAGTGATCTCACTTGACTCCTAAGTCAATATACTCTAACATAGGTGACTTTGTCGCCGACCATCTCTAGATGAAGTTCTCCTGTGTTCTTTTCTGAGTTTTTGCATTTGTCTCATGCATATGTGTTTCCCCTTTCAAAAAAACTTCATCTAGATTTCTTTCTGTTTTCTCTGCATTTTCTGCATCTAATTCCTTGCATATCTTTCAGTTAATTCCTTGCAAATCTTTGTGAGATCTTACTAGTCTAGTGAGCTGAGGTGACAAGTGTTTTCTCTGCGATGAACTCGGTTACACCGATTTGTTATTTTCGGTCCAACCGAATCTTTTCGGTACGACCGAAGCATACCACTCGGTGCCACCGATTTCATAACAGGAAAAACTCTTTGCCACATATTCTGTGTTTCTTCTGATCCAGCTCCACTCAATGAATCTTGTCCTCTACAAGCATCACATTTTCATCATTGCTTTGTTCTGTGTCTCAAGGACCAAACCCATTCGACAGACTCCAGAAGACCCTTCTTGGAAATTGATGTCAAAGGGGGAGAGAAAGAACATCAAAGCTTATCATTTGGAGATAGAGAGAGAGCATCAAAACTTATCACCTTTCTTCTTAAGGGAGAGAGACCTCTAGGGGAGAGACCCTCAAAGACGAGAGGATCTCCAGGGGGAGAGGATACTTAAGTAGAAAGTATTTCTCAAGGATCCCAGATGCTTGGTGTTCAAGAGGAGAGATGTCCACATGTCTTCTTGAGGGGAGAGACATGTTCATATGATCTGTTGTGCTCATTTTGCATTAGCATACATTAGCTCTGAACTTTAGCTCTGATCATCATTCATATCTTTCAGCTCTGTTTTCCTTCAGCTCTGATTTTCTGTTCCCTATCTTCTCCCAGTATCCCATGTTAGATTCAGGGGGAGCAAGACATCTAAGGGAAAGAGATCATTTAAATTCATTGCATATCTTTACTCTTGGGGACATGTCTAATCCAATGTGGTACTCAGTACTCACTCTCTACATGTCATCCCAGTCTTGGTATTCTTGTGGTTTCTTCTGTTTGCTCTGGCTAGTAGATGCATCTGTGTTATCTAACCTTGTTTTCACAGGTTCATTCCATCCTAAGCCAACTCAAGACCACAAGGTAAGTATATGCATCACAATCATGTGTATGAGGAATTCTTGCTGATGTACATACTGTTTGCAAGAAGGACTCATGGGCATGAAGGTATTCTCTTTAATACTTTTTGCTCTGATGCATATAGCCAAGATACATGTAACACATTGCCTGCTCTATCATGGTTATGCTATCACATGCTTCTATATTTCATATTCACATGATTGCATACATGTAGGGGGAGCCTATGCTTGTTACATGTCTTTCCAAAGCTTTACTTGCTATTCTTTATATCTTTATCTAAAGCTTTGATGTATGTTGCCATCAATTACCAAAAAGGGGGAGATTGAAAGCACAAGTGCTCCCTAGGTGGTTTTGGTAATTAATGACAACATATCTCTTGTTGGACTAACACTTTTATCTAGTATGTTTCAGATAAGTTCAACAATGGAGTGGCATGGACTAAAGGATGTGGGAACTCCTTCAAGATGCTAAGGACAAAGGATTGGCTCAAGCTTCAAGCTCAAGACTCTTCATTTTACATTTTAGTGATCCAAGATCACATTGAGTCTATAGGAAAAGCCAATACTATCAAGGAGGAATGAGGTGTTGCTTAATGAGCCTCTTGCTTCAAAGTGCTTAGTGATATGCTCCAAATACCCTCAACTACTTTCCCACTTCCACACATATGTCCTAAACCTAAAGTCAAACTCGGCCCCACTGATTCTTTCTATCCGGCGCCACCGAGTTTGGATGTCTTAGCCACTGCCACAAACCCTAGGCAAATCGGTCTCACCGATAGGGATCTCGGTCTCACCGAGATGGGATTGTAATCTCTCTGTGTATGTCCATTATCAAAATCGGTCTCACCGAGTTTGAGCAATCGGTACTACCGAGATTACAATGCAAACTCTCTGGTTAACTTATTATCAAAATCGGTCCCACCGAGTTTGATAATCGGTCAAACCGAGTTTGCCTGACCAACTCTCTGGAAAGCTTATTACCAAAATCGGTCCCACCGAGTTTGTGTAATCGGTCTTACCGAGATTACGTTATGCCCTAACCCTAACCGAATCGGTCCCACCGAGTTGCATTCCGGTCCCACCGAAAACCCTAACGGTCACATTATTTGCTAAATCGGTCTGACCGAGTTTAACGATTCGGTCCCACCGAGTTTGGTAGATTGTGTGTAACGGTTAGATTTTGTGTGGAGGCTATATATACCCCTCCACCTCCTCTTCATTCGTGGAGAGAGCCATCAGACTGAACCTACACTTCCAGCATCCTATTTCTGAGAGAGAACTACCTACTCATGTGTTGAGGCCAAGATATTCCATTCCTACCATATGAATCTTGATCTCTAGCCTTCCCCAAGTTGCTTTCCACTCAAACCCTCTTTCCACCAGATCCAAATCCTATGAGAGAGAGTTGAGTGTTGGGGAGACTATCATTTGAAGCACAAGAGCAAGGAGTTCATCATCAACGCACCATTTGTTACTTCTTGGAGAGTGGTGTCTCCTAGATTGGCTAGGTGTCACTTGGGAGCCTCCGACAAGATTGTGGAGTTGAACCAAGGAGTTTTTAAGGGCAAGGAGATCGCCTACTTCGTGAAGATCTACCGCTAGTGAGGCAAGTCCTTCGTGGGCGACGACCATGGTGGGATAGACAAGGTTGCTTCTTCGTGGACCCTTCGTGGGTGGAGCCCTCCGTGGACTCGCGCAACCGTTACCCTTCGTGGGTTGAAGTCTCCATCAACGTGGATGTACGATAGCACCACCTATCGGAACCACGCCAAAAACATCCGTGTCTCAAATTGCGTTTGAATCCCCCAATCCCTTCCCTTTACATTCTTGCAAGTTGCATGCTTTACTTTCCGCTGCTCATATACTCTTTGCATGCTTGCTTGCTATATGTTGTGAATGTTAAACTTGTGCCTAAACTCCACTCAAACTTTAAAGAAACTTAAAAACTGCAACTTTGGTACTTAGTGTCTAATCACCCCCCCTCTAGACACCTCTTCTCAAGGTCCTACAGTTGCCCCACATTCTTGTTCGTCTTCCATGCTATACTATCGGGTCGTGATCCCTTTGGGCTGTGATCACGCATATATACATATACATACTATACATGGTACATGTTATGATTAAAGTCGGGTCGGCTCGTAGAGTACCTGCGAGTGATTCATGGACTGGGGGCTGAAAGGACATTTTTCCTGACGGCCCCCTGAGTGATTCTTTGTGGCGGAGCAACAGGGTAGGTTGAGACCACTGATAACCCACAAGTGTAGGGGATCGCAAAAGCTTTCGAGGGTAAATTATTCAACCCAAATTTATTTATTCGACACAAGGGGAGCCAAAGAATATTCTAGAGTATTAGCAGTTGAGTTGTCAATTCAACCACACCTGGATAACTAAGTATCTGCAGCAAAGTATTTAGTAGCAAAGTAGTATGATAATAAAGGTAACGGTGGCAAAAGTAAAGATAATAGTTTTTGGGATTTTGTAGTAGTTGTAACAGTAGCAACGGGAAAGTAAATAAGTGAAGAACAATATGTGAAAAGCTCGTAGGCAATGGATCAGTGATGGATAATTATGCTGGATGCGATTCCTCATTTAATAGCTATAACATAGGGTGACACAGAACTAGCTCCAGTTCATCAATGTAATGTAGGCATGCATTCCGTAAATAGTCATACATGCTTATGGAAAAGAACTTGCATGACATCTTTTGTCCTACCCTCCCTTGGCAGCGGGGTCCTAGTGGAAACTAAGGGGTATTAAGGCCTCCTTTTAATAGAGAACCGGAACAAAGCATTAGCACATAGTGAATACATGAACTCCTCAAACTACGGTCATCACCAAGAAGTATCCCAATTATTGTCACTTCGGGGTTGTCGGATCATAACACATAATAGGTGACTATAGACTTGCAAGATAGGATCAAGAACACACATATATTCATGAAAACATAATAGGTTCAGATCTGAAATCATGGCACTTGGGCCCTAGTGACAAGCATTAAGCATAGCAAAGTCATAGCAACATCAATCTCAGAACATAGTGGATACTAGGGATCAAACCCTAACAAAACTAACTTGAGTACATGGTAAATCTCATCCAACCCATCACCGTCCAGCAAGCCTACGATGGAATTACTCACGCACGGCGGTGAGCATCATGAAATTGGTGATGGAGGATGGTTGATGATGACGACGGCGACAAATCCCCCTCTCCGGAGCCCCGAACGGACTCCAGATCAGCCCTCCCGAGAGATATTAGGGCTTGGCAGCGGCTCTGTTTTGTAAAACGCGATTAAACTTTCTCTCTGATTTTTTCTCCCCGAACGTGAATATATGGAGTTGGAGTTGAGGTCGGTGGAGGTCCAGGGGGTCCATGAGATAGGGGGGCGCGCCCTATAGGGGGGCGCGCCCCCCTGTCTCGTGGACAGGGTGTGGGCCCCCTGGTGTATTTCTTTCGCCCAGAAATTCTTATTAATTCCAAAAGGTGCCTTCGTGGATTTTCAGGACATTCCGAGAACTTTTCTTTTCTACACATAAAACAACATCATGGCAGTTCTGCTAAAAACAACGTCAGTCCGGGTTAGTTTCATTCAAATCATGCAAGTTAGAGTCCAAAACAAGGGAAAAAGTGTTTGGAAAAGTAGATATGTTGGAGACGTATCAACCACCTAGGAGAGAGGTCGGCCTGGTCCCTGGTCAGTGTCCACAGTTACTTCATCATAACATGCTTAACGAGATTGGGTATTTGATTTGAGCTGGCCGCTGGCCTTTTCGCACTAATTGCCACGGGGATGAGTTATGGGCACTCAACATCGTACAATTTCTCCCAAAAGCATTTTAGACGTCACAGATGAGCCGCACGCATCCAGGTGGTCCGCGTAAGCACCTACTTTGTATAAAGAGGGAGCCAAGACTGGGCCCAGCCATCCATGCAACATGCAGGAGTGCAGAGGGCGATGAGCCCAAGACCCCTTAACACTTAGGATGTAGACAGGCATGCTGACCTCTCTACAGAGCCTAGGTAGGACTATGACATGTTGACTTTCCGAGGCTGGGCATTACCCAGAAAAATGTGTCTGGACAGAGGTGATTGAGCGTATCGGGTAATGTGGCGCACCCTTGTGGGGAAGTAATCTATTCAAATAGTTGTATCCACGGTAACAGGACAACTTGGAGTTGTGTTCTGACCTCTTACAACTAAAATCAGATACTTGATAAAACACACCTAGATATGTGACACATACAACCCGGTGATTGCTCTCTCACAGGGAGACGAGGAGAGGATCTCCGGGTAGAATTGTTGCTATACATTGATACATAGTACCAAATAAGCTACTCTCTTCTAGCACTTCAAGATGGTGGCTGCTAGAAGATGTAGTCTTTGATAGGATTAGCTTCTTCCCCTTATTCAGGCATTCCTCAGTTTAGTCCATAAATACTACCCCTTTTATTGATACAGATGCATATGTAGTGTAGATCTGATGTAAGTCTTGCGAGTACTTTGGATGTGTACTCACGGTTGCTTTGCTACCCCTTTTCTTTCGGCTCAGTTGCTGCAACAGAAGATAGCACCACGGATGTAGGTTACCCTGGCGAAGTCTACTACGTGTAGACCGACGTCCAGGAGTACTCCAGAGGTCCCACGCAGGTGGACACGCCTTTTGATGTAGTGGTGTTGTTTTGCTCAGCATTCTTGTGGAAAAACTTGTCTAACTATGTCTATACGCAGATAATATTTTCATGTTGACTTATGTATTCGGGTCCTCGTGGCCCCTGTCTTGTAAAGTAAAGTTTTAAGTATATCCTTTATGTTGTAGAGTTGTGTTGTGATATCTTCCCGTGAGTCTCTGATCTTGATTGTGCATGTTGCGTGTATGATTAGTGCACGATTGAATCGGGGGCATCACAAGTTGGTATCAGAGCCGACTGCCTATATGTTCCACACTTCTTGGTCGAAGTTGAGTCTAGACTTGAAAGAAAAACTATTTTACTAACTGTGTTGTGTGGTTTATGGGCCCACATCACCTACGGGTGGGAATAGGATCTTTTATTTCGCTCCTTTACTCTGGGATTCTGATGACTCTTCCCTTCGGGTTAATTTTTTTTCTAACTCTAACTCTAGGATCATGCAACAACATCATTCTGAAGACCACTCATTCCAGGTCGTCCCTTGATATATGAAGAGATTCCGAAGCATTATTCATTGTTTTCCGGAGACTCTTGTGCCCACCACCTTTGCAATTCCCTGCCACCGATAAATCCTTATGGATAACTTCATACACTTGTCGTTCATACATTCATTCCAGTAGCTCTTGGTATTACAAGATACCCTGAGATAATCTCCGATATTCCAAAAATCTTTGGTGAAAACTGCCTTGCAGCTCCTTTCTGCATGAATACACCACAAATAATTCCTCACACTTACCAGTTATTTGTTCACCCCCAGTTGTTCACGTGTCTCACCAAATACTTCAAAATGCTATCCGATCTTCCAAGAATCCTTTGCAGCCTACTGCTTTTGTGATTCTTCTTGCCTGTCTACTCTTGTGGTTAACTCCATATGTTTGACAATCTTCATTTATATCCCTTAGTATTACTATGTTGAGCCTAATGATTCAAAATGTCTGTGAGTACTCGTAATCATCGATCAAACCTATAACTCGTTTTTCTGGCTCAGACATCATTCCGGACATGAGCTGGTTCTCAGCAAATCAACCTTGGTTGATTGCCCATCTAAGTCTATTTAGATGTTTCTATAATCCAGGAAAGTGTGTCCGTCCAGAGGTGATTGAGCGTATCGGGTAATGTGGTGCACCCTTGCAGGGAAGTAATCTATTCGAATAGCCGTGTCCATGATAACAGGACGACTTGGAGTTGTATTCCGACCTCTTACAAATAAAACCAGATACTTGATAAAACTCACCCAGATATGTGACAGATACAACCCGGTGATCGCTCTCTCACAAGGAGATGAGGAGAGGATCTTCGGGTAGGATTGTTGCTATACATTGATACACGATACCAGATAAGCTACTCTCTTCTACTGCTTCAAGATGGTGGCTACCAGAAGACGTAGTCTTCGATGGGATTAGCTTCTTCCCCCTTATTCTGGCATTCTGTAGTTTAGTCAATAGATACTACCCCTTTTATTGATACCGATGTATATGTAGTGTAGATCTGATGTAAGTCTTGTGAGTACTTTGGATGAGTACTCATGGTTGCTTTGCTACCCCTTTTCTTTCGACTCGGTTGCTGCAACAGATGATAGCACCGCGGATGCAGGTTACCCCGGCGGAGCCTACTATGTGGAGACCGACGACCGGGAGTAGTCTGGAGGTCCCAAGCAGGTGGCCTCGCCTTTCGATCTAGTGGCATCCTTTTGCTCAGCCTTCTTAAGGCAAAACTTGTCTAACTATATCTGTACTCAGATAATATTTGCTTGTTGACTATGTATTCGGGTCCTCGTGGCCCCTGGCTTGTAATGTAAGGATTTAAGTTAATCCTCTATATTGTAGAGTTGTGTTGTGATATCTTCCCTTGAGTCTCTGATCTTGATCGTGCTTGTTTGCGTGTATGATTAGTGCACGATTGAATCAGGGGCGTCACAGATACTCTCATGGTCAGCAAAATCACATGTTAACACTCCGTGTTATTTCAGTTGAATACAAATGATATTAACTCCATTTATAATGGACAAGATTGGGTTGCTTCAATATGACCATCGTTACACTTAACGATATCCTAAGAACCAGAAAATGTGATCACCAACAACACTTGAGCTAATCCCAGAGGCAAGACTAGGAACCTTTTATTTTACCGTTTATCGTTCTACACGTGTGTATGAGTTTTCCACTGAATCGCATATTCCAGGATCATAGCAGTTACAGCATAGAATATAAACTTCACAATATTCATATGGAATTATAATAATACAAATATTATTGCCTCTCGGGCATATTTCCAATAGTATGGTATGGTTGTTTCTACACTGATCGTATAGTGATGCTTCTACCTTTTGTATTTATCTATACTACTATTGGCAATAGTGTTTTGTCACAAAATGTAGTAGTTCATATGGTAACAAGATGAGAATAATAAATTGGATAATTATACTTTACTAAGATAAATATATACTTCAATCAACGCAATGACTTGATCTCCTGTTGGTTCGAGCAAAGTAAATGGCTCTACCCCTTGTTGTCTATTTTGAGTAAATAACTTGTGCAAATGCTACCAAAAATGACGTTCCTTGGATTTCTATGGAACATGCACATGGAAACCAATATATTTATGTTAAACTAAAAGTAAATTATTGGGATGCCAATTGTTGGTATCATTGTTTAAGTTATTATATAGTACACTTCAAGTACTTTTGAGTAGCCTGGTCGTCTTCTATCTTTGGTATTTGAAGGGTTTATTTTTGGGTCCTAATGGAGATTTATATATTCAAGTATGGTGTATCGCACCTTGCTCCTTCTTAAATGCATAAGTACTGCATACTTCTTTACAGTTACAATTATTCACTACTCCAAGATCACCATTTGCTAATATATAATCACTGATGGGTCTTACTACACTCGTTAGTGGTATAAATCACAACTGGTGGGCAACTGGGTACCTATGAGTGGACCCAAAATCTAATCAAGGAACCCTACAAAATGTTTGGATATTGTCACAGTGATTTACCATAGATGGTCATATTGTCACAGTAACATGCTAGTTCGACTAATGGGCAAAACCCATTGCTCTTCAGTGGTGTAGCCTTGCACAATGACGGGCCTGAAGACATGTCCATGAGTAGTTAATAAGGCCCAAATGACCACTTTGTTTGCTCCACCATCTAAAAATCCCTCCTCCTTAATTGTGTGTCCTAGTTGAGGTAGAACTTTTCATTTCGATAAGATGTTTGGATTTTGATGAAACTTCTATACTCTACCGAATGGACACGTGGTGAAGTAGATCCAGTGTATATACATGTGTAGGCATGTGTATTTTCTCTTTATTAATTACACCCTTTGTTCCTACGTTTTGGCAGTTCAATTAGACAACAGAGGTAGTATTAGATAGGAGTCCACAATCCTTTGCATAGGAACTGGGAAGAACTCCCTAGGAGATCGATTTCCTAACAAGTTAGACAATAGCTGAGGGCATCAAAGGTTGGTTCGATCAATGCCTCTTAACTATGCTCCGAACCACGTGGGAATGAGGAATCATGTCACATTTTTAGGTTCTTTCTGTGTCGAACTGCATATCCATCGACAACTAAGTCAACCTGATAATTCTAATCGTATTTTTTTTTGCATCGTTAGCTTTCAATATATATCATGGTTTTGTGTGTGTACGTGGTGATGTGTGTTTACGGTTGTGCCTAATGTTTCTAACAAGAGAAAAGGCTAAGCAAACAAGTACCTACATGTACAAAATCATGTAAACCTTTTTTTAGAAAACTACAAAATCAAGTAAACTTT
Source organism: Triticum aestivum (assembly GCF_018294505.1). Lineage (NCBI taxonomy): Eukaryota > Viridiplantae > Streptophyta > Magnoliopsida > Poales > Poaceae > Triticum > Triticum aestivum. The sequence continues at coordinate 523,527,187 of NC_057810.1, read as the reverse complement.
TTTGGAAAAATATAAGGTGCATAGTGTGCACATTGATCTTCCCATGTTGCCCATTCCAATGGAAGTTTTCCCTTAGGACACAGTCTAAAACAAACATTGAACTTATAAATGAAAGCTAAATTGAACCATGAACTTCAAATCCAAACCAACACACCAAATGCTATGATCCCGGTCTAGTTTGAACCTCGAGAGTGTTCCTAAACAGAGATTGTCAACATGGCAGGTCGAATCCCGGGATTGTTGGCCACGGACGGGACTTGGCCGACGCACCAGGCGTGTAGTGGTTTTTTTCTTCGTAATGTGCGATGTGAAAATAGACATTTCAAGGGAATCAAATTTGTGATGGCTGTTAATGATACAATGAGAAGCCCGGAAAATTTAACCACACCCTGCAGCATCAAGATTTGAAAACATTTTTTAGGGGCAAACAAATTTTGAAAATGTAAACAATTTTTGAAACCACCTAACAATTTTTAAAATGAAAACACTTTTTGAAAATTATGAATGCTCTTAAAAACGATTTTTAAAAAACACAATCAAGTCTTAAAAATAGATATTTTTTTGAAACATAAAGCTTTCCGAAAAATTGGGAACAAAATTTTGAAACCTGAAAACATTTTAAAGTGTGAACCCTTTTTGAAATTTTTTAAGATGGGAGTTTTTTAAACCTGAACAAATCTGTAAGAAAATGTTTGTGACATATAAAAATGTCACGAGGTTTCGAAAATGTACGTGGCATTCTTTTTTTAATATATAATGTCAAAACAATACTTGTGTGGTTCAATTTTTTTGTACATTTAAAAAATGTTAACAAGTTTAAATAATATGTTTGTGACATTTTCAATAAAAAGTGTATACTATGTTAAAAGAATGTTTGCATAATTTAAAACATGTGCCCTCCCATTAAAAGAATGTACATGACATGTATTTGATAAAAAGTGTATACAATTATAACATTCTTTAAACAATGTAAAAAAATGTCCATGCTATTTTAAAATTGTTTATTGTCATTAAGAAAATGTTAAATGTGGCGAAATATTATCGTGTATTCACAAAAATGTTGAAAAACTCTATTTTAAAAAATACAGGATGTATTTAAAAATTGTAAGTGCTTTTAGTGCCCCTTAGTGATTTAGGTGTATTGAAGACTTATAGGTTAAGGAACTAATGTGTTTCTGAGTGTACACAGGTTCTATAAGTCTATAAGGAGTTTGATATTTACGAAGAAAGTCGACCCCTAAAACTGAATGTCTTCATTTGAAGACTTTGGTTTTCTTGAAGACTTTGAAAATGAGGAAAATGGTGTTACCTTGAAGACTTAGATATTGATGCGAGGACTATGAAGCGTGAAGACTTTTGTTTTTGTAGTTTCATTTTCTCTTTCTTGAGTGATAGGAAACACCGTACTGTTAAAGGGGGTCGAGGAAAAACTAAGGAAAAGTTTCCAAGTGATGCTCATCTCAAAGCCTACAGATACCCAATCCTTTTGAGTGAAGCCATTGGAAATCGCATATAGTTAAGTCCATTTCTTTAGTAACGGAGACGAAGTTCTTCTGTTCTCCGAGGAATTTGTTCTGGCTGAGGAGTTATGAACTCGCTAGTGTGGATTGCCTACAAGGGAGGAACATGATAGCCCTGAGGAATTTGAGAGCTCAAATTTCCGACCGTTGTTGTGCTACGCGCCAGCTGTCCCAAAATATCTTATCCACCTAACGGTCATATCATTGAAGGGCATTTTTGTCTTATCATATCAGGTCGTTCCCCGGCTATAAATAGCCGCCCCCTACAACCACTAGTTGGTTGGCTGCCCCGAGAAAAACTAACACTTGTCATTTAGAGCATCCCATCCTCCGAGGACTTTGAGAGAAAATCATCAGTGAGGAAAAACCCAAAACCCAAACACCTAAAACCCATAGTGATCAAGCATCACTGAAGAGATTGTTCCTTTGTGGAACTGACGCTTGTTACCTTTGAAGACTGTGCATCTTCCAGACAGTTAGGTGTCATGGTCTAGAGCATCCAAGAGGAATTGTGCATCACCGAGTGACCAAGTTTGTGAAGGTTTGGAAGTCACCTGAAGACTTACCATGAGTGATTGGGTGAGGTCTATGTGACCTTGGCTCAAGGAGAATACGGTGAGGGTTGTGTGTCCTTTGGTTTATATACCTAGCCGCTCAAACCAGACATACAACTGTCGCAGCAGTTGGAACTGGTCTACCAAATCATTGTCTTCAACGAGCTACCAGTTCTATTTCCTTAACCCTTTCATTTCCTCATTCATGTGTTGATGAAATTGATCATTACTGTTTGAAGACTATGATGGAAGACTTTCTCAATTTCCTCAATCCTATTTCTTCAGTCATCTTTTCTTTTGCCTTCTTATGCTGTTTACATGCTACCTATGCTCTGTGCATGTTTCATTTCATCATCATGACTATGTTAAGTCTTATTGTGCATGCACCTGAGTACTATTCCGCTGCTTGTAGTTCGTCGCATAGCAAATTCCTCAATCAGTATTTCGTCAGTGAGGAATTCATAAAGATCGCCTATTCACCCCCTCTTATCGATATAACACACTTTCAATTGGTATTAGAGCAAGGTACTCCCTTGTTCTGTGTGATTTTGGTTTAACCACCCGGAGTTTTAGTTATGTCGACCACATGTATGAAGAAAGTGTCATGCCCCATATTTGATGGTCATGATTATCCCAAGTGGAAGGCCATGGTGAGGAAGTGCCCCATGGCGATGAACAGCGAGTTGTGGTCCGTCACTGAGATTGGCCTTACCGATCTATGCAAGATGGCACATGTTGATGATATTCGCAAGTACACTCGGCTGGACACTATGGAGAAGGATATCATCTGCTCTTGCCTATCCAGAAATCAGTTTAGGCTCATTATGCATCTGTGCAATGCAAAGCTCATCTGGGACCAAATCTCTGACGTCTATGAAGGTCATCAAACTCGCCAGGATTCCTGGTTTGATGAGTTTAAGGAATCACTCAAAACGATGACTTTCGAACCTGAACCATCATCTTCAGCACCATGTCTCATGGAAAAAGGTGCAAAGGTACCCAAATATTCCTCATATGAATCTAGTGAGGATGAATCTGATGAAAATCTTATACCCAACTATTCCAAGCTTGCTAACATTACCATAAAACAACAAAAGGCTTTGGAAAAGGTTCAAAATCTGTTAGACAAAAGTGATGACCTGTTGGGTGAGGAAATGAGTCGAACTCAAACCTTGATTGATAATCTTCAATGACTATAGTCTAAGTTTTATAACCTTCAAGGTCATCATGTAACACTCTTGGCCGATCATGAGAAGCTTTCTTATGAATTTCTTCAAAGAAAGCAAGATCTTGAGAAGCTAATGGTCAGTCATGAAGATCTTTAGAAGGAAAATGATTCATTGCTTTCTCAATAGATCAGTTCTGCTCAGGATGAATTCATTCCACCATGTTAAAATGCATTGAACGAGAATCTGCTAATTCCTCACCTGAAAGTTCAAATGCTTCTATTACTGCAAATTCCTCAACTGTCTATGTGGTCACAAATTCCTCATCTCAGGATACCACAAGTATCACTAACAATGCAGGGTTGAAGGAATTGTACATGGCAGGCATGTACAAAAGCCTCAAAGGGCATCAGGCTCTTTGTGATGTGCTTAAGAAGCACATCCTCAACAGGAACCCTAGGGAAGAGGGTATTGCATTTGAGAGGAAACTCAATGTTGATGGGTCCTACTGGAAACTTGAGCAGTTTCCCAAAACCACATGGGTTGCTGCAAACGGATCTCCTGTAGATCCATCCACTTTATCTAGTTTTACATGTGAATCTGCATATTCATCTGATGAGTCATTTGACTCCAACTATAAGCTGTTCAAAAATCGGAATGGTGAAATATTTGCTAGATATGTTGGAACTAACTGCAGGAATGGTCCCCCTATGAAGAAAATATGTGTTCCCAAAAGGTGCCTTGAAAGTCTTCAGGTGAATGTCCTCATGACACCACCTATGAAGAATAGGAACCCCAGACCGAATTCTTCATACGGACCAAAGTCTTCATGTGAATCCAAGTCCTCATATGGACCAAATTCCTCACATGGATCAAACTCCTCATATGGATCCAAATCCTCATATGAACATCATCGTGCTAATGCATCTATTTCGCAAGGAAACTCTAAGAGTTATGAATATGTGCATTATTCTTCAAATCATTATGTTCATAAGTCCTTGAAGAATTTCTCTGCTTATTCATATGCATACTCTAACTCCTCTTATGTGAAACAAAGTGCACTGGCTTTAATGCCACCTTTCTCCTATGGAGCTCGCAGAATGATGAACTCTTTGCCACCCCTCCAGATGTGGGTAGTGAAGAAAAAGAACTAATATGTTACGTAGGGTCAGGTCTCCAGATGAACTTGACGTGTGAAGAATTTGCTGAAGACCTGAGAATGCTTGAAAGGACACAAGCTAATCATGAAGAAATTATTCACTCATTTCTCTCATCCTCATACTGCTATATATGTTGAATTATTTGATGTTGCTTGCTTATGCTAACCATCATAATATCACCTTATATCAAAAGGATGTGAAAAGTGCATTCCTCAATGGTAAGCTTGAGGAAGAACTATATGTTGCTCAACCCCAAGATTCTGAAGATCCTAAGCATCCTGACAAAGTCTTCAGACTCAACAAGGCCCTCTATGGCCTCAAGCAGGCCCCTCGTGTGTGGTATGATACACTGAAGGAATTCCTCATGAAAAAGGCTTCAAACCCGGTTCACTTGACCCAACTATTTTCACCAAAACATATGATGATGAATTATTCGTGTGCCAAATATATGTTGATGATATTATCTTTGGTTGTCTAACCAACATTACACTGACGAATTTGCCTATATGATGAGTGAGGAATATCAAATGTCTATGACGGGAGAATTGAAATTCTTTTTAGGTCTTCAAATTCGTCAACAATGCAATGACATCTTCATATCTCAAGAGAAATACCTCAAGGATGTGCTGAGGAAATTCGGCATGCAAGATTGCAAAGGCGTCAAAATCCCTATGCCCACAAATGGCCATCTATGCATCGATGAAAATGGTAAAGACTTTGATCAAAAGGTATACCGCTTCATTATTGGCTCTTTATTGTATCTATGTGCATCTAGGCCAGATATTATGCTTAGTGTTTGCATGTATGCCCATTTTCAAGCTACACTAAAGGAATCACACCATAAGGCTGTGAAACATATTCTTCGATATCTATTTCACACTCCAACACTTGGATTATGGTATCCCAAGGGCTCTGCTTTTGATCTCATTGGATATTCTAACTCCGACTATGTTGGTGATCGGGTGGATCATAAGTCAACATCAGGCACATGCCATTTCCTCGGACGATGCTTAGTATGTTGGTCCTCAAAAGAAGCAGAACTGCATATCACTATCTACTGCTGAAGCTGAGTACATTGCTGCTGGTTCGTGCTGTGCTCAATTGCTATGGATGAAGCAAACCTTCAAGGACTATGGCATCAACATGAAGAATGTGCCACTCTACTGCGACAATGAGAGTGCCATCAAGATTTCTCATAACCCAGTTCAGCACTTGAAGACTAAGCACATCCAAATTCGTCATCATTTTCTTCAAGATCATGTGTTGAAGGGCGACTTCTCCATTTACCACGTGAAGACTAAAGATCAGTTGGCAGATATCTTCACAAAGCCCTTGGATGAGAAGAGATTTAGCAAGTTGTGGTGTGAGCTGGATATCTTAGAATCTTCAAATGTTCTTTGAAAGGACACACATCCTAACACTTACGCAAAATTGATGACTTAGATGTGCAACACAGGAAGTAATATTTTTCTTCAATCAATGAAGACTAACCCTCTAAGTGTGAAGAAATTAGTGAAGAGTTTGATTCTCAGATCCCTACGAAAATTGTATGCGGTGTTTAAAATCATTATTTTTTATACGGTGGGTCAGGCCACCAACAAAAGTTGAAAATCATGAAAATTGAGTTTTTCTTCATTTTGCAAATTCTTCAATTTTCAAATTCTTCAACTTTTCAAAGTCTTCAAACTTTTCGACTAGTGTTCTTCATTGAGTATATATACATTCACTTATTGCTATTTCGTTAAGTTGTTTTTTTCTCTAAGTGAATGTGATGAGCCTTCTAGTGAGTTGCTCTGGTTTGTGAGGAGTGTGTGTCCAAACTTTCGTCAAACATGCCAAAAAATTTACCACATCATCTTGGTGGCATGACATTACATCAACCAAGGTTTCATGTGTTTCTAATCTTTTTTTAATTTTTTGGAATTTAAATGCCATGACATTCCATGCATGTGTCCATGCCGTGAAACCAATATGTTTGAAAATTCCTTCTAATTTACTGCACATGGAATTAACTCGCACACAAGCACAGAAATATGCTTTTTCAATCCGTTATGGTTAGCCGTTGCATGTACATGTAGTTCTAATTTTAATTATGGTCATTAAATGGCTAGAAAATCACTTAAATGTCTTCAAAAGGTCAAATGACCCTTGAAATTTTCCAAATTTTCACATGACAGTTGTATTAGTGCACGTTACACATAGAAAAAATAATCAAGGCCGTAAGAGGAAGCTATCTCCCGTTCGTCATCAAACATGCATTGTTCCCTCTCGGAACCACGAGCCTTCTAATGAGTTGCTCCGGTTTGTGAGGGGTGTGTGTCCAAACTTTCGTCAAACAGGACAATTTTTTTACCACATCATCTTGGTGGCATGACATTACAAAAAGCAAGGTTTCATGTTTTTTGATCATTTTTTAATTTTTTGGAATTAAAATGCCATGGCACTCCATGCATGTGTCCATGCCGTGAGACCAATATGTTTGAAATTCCTTTTAATTTACTGCACATGGAATTAACTCGCACACAAATACAACAATATGATTTTCAAACCATTAAGGTTAGCCGTTGCATGTACATGTAGTTCTGATTTGAATTGTGGTCATTAAATGGCTATAGAATCACTTAAATGTCTTCAAAAGATCAAATGACCCCTGAAATTATCCAAATTTTCACATGACAGTTGTACTAGTGCATTTTATTGGTAGAAACAATTTGAAGGCCGTAAGAGGAAGATATCTCATGTTCGTCATCAAACATGCATTGTTCTCTCTCGGAACCACGAGTTTTTTAGTGAGTTGCTCCGGTTTGTGAGGGGTGTGTGTCCAAACTTTCGTCAAACATGCCAAATTTTTTACCACATCATCTTGGTGGCATGACATTACATCAACCAAGGTTTCATGTGTTTCTGATCTTTTTTAAATTTTTCGAAGTTTAAATGCCATGGCACTCCATGCTTAATTGTGTCATAGCCATTAGACCACTATGTTTGAAAATTCCCTCCAATTTACTCCACATGAAATTAAATCGCACTCAAGTACACAAAATATGACCTTTTAAACTATTATGGTTAGCTGTTGCCTGTACATGTAGTTCAAAATTCAATTGCGCTCATTAAATGGCTAGAAATTTTCCAAAATTTGACATGGTCATTGTATTAGTACTACAAATTTCTCGTACATTTAAAACACCATCCGTTGCCACTTCACTCCAAATTCGTCTTTCACAGCTAATAAAAAATATCTACAACATCACATAGTTGTTTTGTAGGAATCGTTTGCGATGAAAATTTCTGGGTCTATTTAAGTCTTCCTCTTACGCTTCGCCCGCTCGTCTGCTCTAGTGCCAACAACCCCCGAATCCACAAATCCCGATCCCCATTCCCGCACCCCCTTCTTGCAAAGATGATGTCGTGGAAACGCTTCATGAAGGCCCGTACGATGCCCCCCTCCCCCCCCCCCCGAGTGCCGCTGCCTACACCGAGAGTGTCTCCGCATCCGCATTGAGCGCGGCCGCTTCCGCAGAGACGACGTCTGCGGCAGCCGAGATGGCTGCAGCTGCTGCTGCAACGGCAGCTGCAAACGCCGAGAATGCTCGAGCTACCGTCTGTGCCGCTGATGTCACCCTGGCCCGGGTCGAGACCATCCACGCCAAGATATTCCAGGCCACCTCGGAATCCGGCATGCAACCCACGTCCGAAAAGTCGGTGGTGGCATGGAGCACATGATTCCTCATGAGGTCGCCGAGCGGGAGCTAGAGATGAAGGAAGTGATGGAGATCGTGGATCACTGGGAGGAGGAGTTGCACGTGACCCAGGTCGAGGTAGAGAAGAGTCTGTCTGTTGAGGAATCAGCGATGGAGTACCAATGCGAGCTCTGGCGCAACCACAACTACGAGTACTACAACCTTGAGGGTGGTGCTGAGGACGAGGACGAGGACGCAGTCGACTTCAGTAGGGGGGACGTGGAGTCCACCAACGATGGCATGTCACCAGGACAAGTCATCGACGTCTCATCTCACACCGGCGATGCATAGGCCGTCACGGCGGCGGATTTGTTAAAATTATGCGTACTTAGCCTTTGTTTTTAATGTTGGTCTTTTGTTAGAGCAATGTTTAGATCAATTGGCTCTGTTTTATTACTAAAATTTCTCAATGCAGTAAGTGTGGTATGTGTGATGTATGCTCTTTTGTGTTCCCAAATTAGCAAGCGATGTTAAATTATGCAATGACATACCCGGGGAAATTTCTGCCAAAATTTGAATTATCAAACTCATCCCATGCACATAAAGCAAAAGAATCGTTTGTGATGCACACTGTCGTTCAAAGTGAATGGTGTCCGATGGCACCGCGCACAAAGTTTCCCTCCACATTTTGAATTTTTTTGGCCTACCGCCGCCCCCTTCCCCACCCCCTTTTCTCCACGACCACAAGTCACATTTCACATGTTTCCCCTTCCTTCTTTCCTTCCGTCCTAAGCTATAGCCTCTTCCTCGCTTGCTTCCTTGCTCTTGCCATCTCGCATCCTACTGTCGGGGTCGTCATGGTCTTCTTCAAAGACCTCTCCACCAGTTCCTCCTCCTCTGACGACTCCTTCACCACCCGGGTATGCCTCTCTTCTCTCTCTCGGGCTATGACTTGGAATGAAGGATTTTTTACCCAACGGTCGACTTGAGTCATTTCTTCCTCTTGTAGTTCCCTAGGACCATCAGTTGCAACGAATGGAGCAGGGTGGTTGAAGATCTGTTTGCTTGTTATCACCATGAATCTCCATGTGTGAAGCTAGTAGCATTTGAATCTGTGGACAGTGGGAGGAAGTTTCTAGCGTGTGCAGAGAAGGTTAGACCCTCTTTCGTTGTTGCAAATCATTTGTTAGATGTGATTCAGACACTGTCACGGTCCCAACCCATTCATACCACACCTTCAACCAAACGCATCCTCAGACAGTGTCACGGTTTGTACCTAGTATCTAAAAATGTTGCCATCTCATCAGTGGTGCCATTAGAAAATTATTTGGCACCGCTTCAGCAGTTTGTGCAGCCAACTTGTCCACACATCTGAGCAGCCAACCAGTAAAATACTAAATCTTTATGGCATGAAGGAACTGGGCGTCGGAGCAACTAGGTGCTCCAGAGTTTGCGTCCTTGATTTTTTCGCTGCATCGGCTCACCAAGGCAGGGCACCAGTGCGAGATGTAGCAACAGTTGTCTTTACACCGGTTTTTGGCATACATAGTGGACGGCCTTAGTGTTATTAGTTCTATGTTACTAAATGTGTGCATGTACACACCTGTTAGTTCAATTTGCTGTCATCCAAACACTGTCGCTAAGCTGTTGCAGTTATATTTACCTTCCTCTTAAAATGTTCAATTTGTTATTTATAGTACATGAGTAAGAACTTGTAGCGTTGTTGTAGTTAATTATAGCTTATGATGTTTCAGAATTTGGATGTTGTCTCAGTAGCAATTAATTCATTTACACATTGATCTTTTTGAGAAGATATGTCATAATTAACCTGTTTCTTCAGTTTTTCAAAATAAGTATTGGTGATTGTCTATGTTGCTATAAACCCATTTTTCCCTACAATTGTTACTGATCTAGTTTTAAATATTATAGGATGAAAGAAAGTGTTCTTACTTGGAGTGGGTTGATCAAGAGTGGCCACAGTCTTTGAAGATGTGCCTAGCAAAGCTCTTGAGCATGTATCAGGAAGAGAACAGAGGTATGCTTAGACAAAGTGTTGTCAATGCTGAAGAATATTTGAAGATGCGGGACAAAAAGAGGAAGGTGGAGAATGAGCCCAGATTTTTTAAATCAGACTTTGCTAAGATGGTGTTGGCGAAGGAGGAGGCACTTTCGCAGTTGGCTAGTGCAAAATAGGTTCTTACTAAACTGAAAGCAGAGGTGGATAAGACGACCCTGGATGATCTCGATTAGGGAAATGAATATATTGTTCTAATATTGTTCTTATGAAGTTGAACTAGCTATATGATGTATTGTGCTGATTTCAGGCAGCTGTCGCACTATGATGTTAAAATATATCTATGTGCCGGATATGAAATTGGCAAACAGTTGTTTGATATGAAACATGAATTTGCGTAATACTGGAATTATTAATTGTAAACTAATAAACCTGCTAAATGGGTCATGGAACTTTGCAAACGGTTCTATAAGTAAAAGCACTTGTGATGGATAGCCCAATGCCACACAATTTTCTTCATTAAATCATGTGTGATGTAGTTGATAGAAGCAAGCGCTTAACCAAGGCAGAGCATGTGTGATAGTTACACGTATCACACACGAGCCTATACACAAACCTGTGTGGGATGTACATACGAACAGAAACGTTTTTCCTGGATTGACTGTGTGGGATGTACATACCAAGGGAAATGTTTTCCCTGGATTGGCTGTGTGGGATGTACATACAAACAGAAATGTTTTCCCTGGATTGACTGTGTGGGATGTACATAAGAACGGAAACGTACTCCTTGGATTGACTATGTGTGATATACATATGAATGCAAATTGTTATTCTGAGATTCACCATGTGGGATGTACATACGAACGGAAACGATTGGGTTTTGATGCCTCACCCAATCGTACACGAGCTCATTTTGCCCTAGCTTGTGTGCCAGGAGGGCCTATCCCCGCTAGTTTCTGGGTCATGTGGGAAGGACCCCCCCTATCGCCCACACACACTTGGCGACGGTTCCAAATGTTGTCGCAGAAAGGGGTTAAAACCATTTGTATAGCACCGACGCGTACCAGTGAAGAGACATAGATCAAACTAGGCATGGACAATATCATAGCATCTACTAGCATGACAATAACATGGCATATCAAAACATGCTTCTAACATGGCAATATATAGCAAAATGTAGCATAGTATCTCAATCATAACATGGCATGGCATAGATGTATCTACGAGACATGGATACATGCATGAACAATGCTGAAAATAAACTACCAGTTACCTCCCGTGAAGTCATACTGTTCATCAATCACTTACTTAGCCACTGCCCCTCTAGGCAAAATCATGACTCGCCGAGGTCTCATCCGTGATCATATCCGAAACAAATATGTGGCATCTCACGACTATCTCATAGTCCAAGTCACCACATTATTTATCACACATTATTTATCACATTAGTTATCTCAGGTTTATCCTCCATTTCGACCAAGACTCGATAGTGTGACCTAGTACGAAGTTGTGCCCATATCCGAGGACGCGGCTATCGATAGATTATACACACTCTGCATAGGTTAGCACATTGTACCCACACCACGGAACCCATGTCCTCGTGCTCCCATTCGGTGGACCAACGGCGTTCCAACGAAACTGATCTATTGCCAAGAGACTCTCCTGGCCACTCCTACCAACTCCCCACTGGGCTAAGTCATGGGTGGCCCCGATGCCACTCTAGACATCCAACGACCACCGTCGTGGCAAAACAAAATGATCCCAAATGGGGACATGAGCTCAATACCAAACACGGGCACACAAGGTTATTACCGCCTACCGGGCCAGGGTAGCGTGTGCACATAACCTTCCCTAGTGGGTGGCACCAGCGAGAGGCATGGAAAAGACCGCATTAAGGCCTTCCCATAAAGGCAAATGTGGTTGCACTAAAAAAGCTCGGTTCGGTGGCACTATAACTTGATCCCATCAATGACGAAGGAGGCTGTTATAATTAAGTCATTTTTTAACCAATCCATCATCATCAATATTATGAGCATGATAACATGAACATGTAACATGCAAATGCATTAACAACCAAATAGTACCAAGCTTCTCAAGTGGACATCTATAGCATATGAGGCAGGGGTATACATTATACAAGTATATCAACAATGTAACATAATCATAACGACATTGATAAACATGGCATGAGACTAGATCAAAATATCAATGCGATATTATCAATAAAAGTATTCTAGCTAACATGGCAAAATATATCATGAAGTAAAGGCATGACATGGCAAACAATACGAACATATAGCACACATTATATAAATGCAGATGGAAACATAATATGATCATACTGCAGTTACACACACACAAACACAGACACGGAGAGAGTGCAAGCAAAGTCAACATGCAAGTCTAGGGCTCATCATAAGAGGTTGTCTTGCCTGGGGGTCGACGAATACTCTGGGAAGGAATGCGATCACCTCACGGAAGAATTTGCCGGAAAAAGATTCCCTCTCAAAGGGGCTGGATATAGGTTAAGGCCAAAATGGGTATTTTCAGAATGTGCAAACATTATGAAAATAATACCATCAGAAAGGGCTTGACGAACAGAGAACATGAGCACTGGAATCACCTCAATCGGAGTTATAGTTGAAAAGTTGTGGCCGTTCGTTCAATAGGCAGAAAAACGGACAGAATATGTCCACTTCTGGCCTTAGCGGGCGAACATTCACAATTTAACTGTTTCAGCGCGGGCGGCTGAAAATAGAAAATGTATTCTTTCGAAATACATTTTCACCGTAGGGAAGCGGCTTATGGAGGAAGGCGCCTCCACTTATCTGACGTGGCGGCTGGGCCAGACCCTTCTCTCGCTGACAATCGGGCCCCACGTCTCCTTCTCTATCCTCCTCTTCTTCTCCTTTCTCCTCCTCCTTTGTTCTTGACTCAGCAGCGAAGGCGTCTAGCTCCGGCATGGTCCCGGCGCTCTGGTGAGCTGCAGGTCCGGGCGACAACACGGAAGAGGTCACCGGCGTGCACCGCATCCAGGGGAGGGTAGCACGGGCGATGGAGGTGACTGGAAGTGCGGTGACGAGTGGTAATAGAGGACGGCGGGGCTCGGTTATTGGGGAGGTTCCGCCGGGGAAATGGGCTGGAGACGAGCCAGGGAGGATCGCCGGAGTATGGCGCATCCATCCATGGGTCGCAAGGGACGTGGGGGTGCTCGGGCGATAGGACTGGTGGCAGAGCCGAGGGCAGAGGTCGCCGGAACTCCTCGTGCTCTGGTGATGGATTGGGTCGGCCTCATGCACTAGTGTGGACCGGAGGGATAGGGGAGGGAGTTGAGAGGACTGGCGCTGCCCGGGGAGGGCTCGGGCTGCGGCTTTATAGCCAAGGCGAGGAGCACCCGAGCTGGTTGCCGCGGGGCGAGTCCTGCTGAGGCTTTGCCGTGCTCTGAGGTCACGGGGGAATGAGAATGCAATGAGTGGGAGCGGACAAAGGTCATGGACACCAACGGGCATGTGGTAGAAGAGGACAGGGAGGAGGAAAATGATGGTGCTCACGAACGCATACTGTGTGGCAATGGGGACGACTCGTCGGGGAAGAAAACGGAGGGGGAGAGGGATCCAGATGGAAGAGGTCATCTAGGGGGAACGGTTGGACATGTTTGGACAAGCGAGGGTTGGCCGGAGCATGCTTGCCGACGAAAACAGTGGCTAGAGCACCGTTTCGGGCTGGTACCACCCTTGGTCACCACTGACAAGGTGCGTCCTGGCCTCCTCCTAGTTGCCAACTCATGTCTACATTGTGGATCACTGCTCAAATAGAGGAGATATGAGGCTGGAATCAACTGGAAGTTACTATTGAGTGAGAAACTTCCTGGAACAGTTTCCAACAGCAAACTGTTTAATGAGGATACTGGTCAATGCAGAGCTCCATTAGGCATGAGATTTGGTTGAGGGTTGTCATCTACTAAGGTGACTAGTGTGCTAAAATATCAGCCCAAAACAAGGAGTCTAGCTGGTGCTTCCTTTTCAACGTGCCCAACTGGCCAGAAATGCAAATGAGGGTGCTGGGGGGAAATGGCTTAGTAGAATGAGCTGATTTTTGGTGGAGGGTGATTATATAATCATGAGAGATTGCTGGAAAAGTTTTAGCTCATTTTGATCATCCATGAGGGTACTTCCTTCACAGACAAGCAATCTGAACATAAATTAATATAATTCCCTGGGGACAATGGGATACATGGATTGAGCTTAATTTTGGGTTGCAGTAGTGATTTATCATGATTAACCACCCTGTAAAATTTCAGCTCAAGAGGATTAAGGAATCAGACACTTCCTTTGCAAAACTTTCAGACAGGGAAGAAACTTGCATTGGATCATGTAATCAAATTAAGAACTGTGAAGCATGGGTTTGGATGGAAATGGTGAAGATACAACAAGGACAAGCTGCACAAAATATTTGGGAATTTTCCTTGCTACCAAAATGGTAGTTTCTTTAGAAAGTGGCAGAAATGCAATATTAGCTTAAAATAGGAAAAGGCAATTTCCCTTACTTAATTATGGCCAATATTTTTAGGAGCGCACGATATGGTAACAAAGAATATCTCCACAAATTTTTAGGAGCTTTGGAGACAGATAGATATTTTCCTGGATTTAATTCCTTTAAGTAGCAGAAAAAGGAATTAATTTGAAATGAAAAATATTGCAAATGAATTGGCAATATTTTTGCATATCCATGGTTTATAGGTGTAGGAGGATCTCTGGGAGTATTTGGAGGATCAACAGAGCAAAGGAAATGTGACCTCCCTTGTAATCACAAAGGCAAGATTTGAAATTCCAAATATTGGAATTAGAGTTTGAATGGTCTTGAGATGATGCAAATGAGGTCCATGACAGCACCAAAGACTGAGGCAAGGTTTTGAAAGGTTGAAGATGGCCTGAATTCTCAGAATCATCCAGCAAAACTCCAGAGAAAGATTTTGAAAAGAGTGCTAGGAAGGAATAACAACGCAAAAATTGATAACCCAATTTTTGGGCTATTACACCTTCCCTTCCTCAAACCTCATTTAATCCGCTCGAGCTGTGACGCCCCCGATTCAATCGTACACTAATCATACACGCAAACGTGTACGATCAAGATCAGGGACTCACGGGAAGATATCACAACACAACTCTAAAAATAAAATAAGTCATACAAGCATCATAATACAAGCCAGGGGCCTCGAGGGCTCGAATACAAGTGCTCGATCATAGACGAGCCAGCGGAAGCAACAATATCTGAGTACAGACATAAGTTAAAAAAGTTGCCATAAGATGGCTAGCACAAACTGGGATACAAATCGAAAGAGGCGCAGGCCTCCTGCCTGGGATCCTCCTAACTACTCCTGGTCATCGTCAGTGGGCTGCACGTAGTAGTAGGCACCTCCAGCGTAGTAGGAGTCGTCATCGACAGTGGCGTCTGGCTCCTGGACTCCTATGTCTGGTTGCGGCATCCGAGAAGAAGAGGAAAACGAGGGAAAAGAGGGAGCAAAGCAACCGTGAGTACTCATCCAAAGTACTCGCAAGCAAGGAGCTACACTACATATGCATGAGTATATGTGTAAGGAGGCAATATGAGTGGACTGAACTACAGAATGCCAGAATAAGAGGGGGATAGCTAGCCCTATCGAAGACTACGCTTCTGGCAGCCTCCGTCTTGCAGCATGTAGAAGAGAGTAGATTGAAGTCCTCCAAGTAGCATCGCGTAGCATAATCCTACCCGACGATCCTCCCCTCGTCGCCCTGTGGAAAAGCGATCACCGGGTTGTCTGTGGAACTTGTCTGGGTGTGTTTTATTAAGTATCCGGTTCTAGTTGTCATAAGTTCAAGGTACAACTCCAAGTCGTCCTGTTACCGAAGATCACGGCTATTCGAATAGATTAACTTCCCTGCAGGGGTGCACCACATAACCCAACATGCTCGATCCCATTTGGCCGGACACACTTTCCTGGGTCATGCCCGGCCTCGGAAGATCAACATGTCACAGCCCCACCTAGGCACAATAGAGAGGTCAGCACGCCGGTCTAAATCCTATGCGCGCAGGGGTCTGTGCCCATCGCCCATTGCACTCCTGCATGTTGCGTACGCGGCCGGAAGCAGACCTAGCAACCTCCATTACAAAGGAAGTCACGTTACACGGTCCAATCTGGCGCGCGCCGCTCAGTCACTGACGTCACGAAGGCTTCGGCTGATACCACGACGTCGAGTGCCCATAGCTGTTCCCGCGTAGTTGGTTAGTGCGTATAGGCAAGTAGCCAGACTCAAATCAAATACCAAGATCTCGTTAAGCGTGTTAAGTATCCGCGAACGCCGACCAGGGCCAGGCCCACCTCTCTCCTAGGTGGTCTCAACCTGCCCTGTCGCTCCGTCACAAAGTAACAGTCGGGAGCCGTCGGGAACCCGGGCCCACCTCTACCGGGATGGAGCCACCTGTCCTTCCAGCCCACACATTGGAACCACTTGCGGGTACTCAACGAGCTGACCCGACTTTAGTCACCATCTGTATAGGATATGTATGTATAGTATACACCCGTGATCACCTCTCGAGTGATCACGGCCCAATAGTATAGCAAGGCAGACTGACAAGAATGTAGGGCCAATGATGATAAACTAGCATCCTATACTAAGTATTCAGGATTGCAGGTAAGGTATCAACAGATGTAGCAACAATGTCAGGCTATGCATCAGAATAGGATTAACGGAAAGCAGCAACATGCTACACTACTCTAATGCAAGCAGTATAGAGGAGAATAGGCGATATCTGGTGATCAAGGGGGGGCTTGCCTGGTAGCTCTAGCAAGAAGGACGAGTCGCCAACACTGTAGTCGAACTGGGGGTCGCCGGTAGTCTCGGGGTCTATCGGAAAGAAGTAACGGAGAGGGAACATAATAAATAACAGAGCAATCAAAGCATCACAAAGCGTAACAAGACAATACGTGGTGTTCGGTGTGCCCTAACGCGGTAGTAAATGATACCGATGAAGGGGGAAAACATCCGGGAAAGTATTCCCGGTGTTTCGCGTTTTCGGACAGATGAACCGGAGGGGGAAAGTTGCATGTTTGCTATGCTAGGGATGTTTGGCGGACGAATGGGTTGCGTATCCGGATTCGTCTCGTCGTTCTGAGTAACTTTCATGTTGAAAATAATTTAATCCGAGTTACGGATTAAAAGTTATGATTTTCTAAAGCTTTCATTAATTTGCAGAATTTAATTAATTATTTAATTTAAACCGAAAATGGATTAATGACATCAGCATGATGTCATGCTGACGTCAGCAATCAACAGGGGTTGACTGGTCAACCTGATCAATGGGTCCCACTGGTCAGTGACACATTTTTGTTAAGCATTTTAATTAACCTAAACAGGATTAATTGGGGGGTGGGCCCCAGTGTCATTGACTACTTAATTAACTAATTAACTGATTAATTAGTTTAGTTAGTTGATTAGTTTAATTAATCAAAATTAATTAAGTTAATTAATTCTTTACTAGTTAATTAATTGATTTTTAATATATAATTTTATTGTTATTATTATTTTAATTTCTTTTAAAAAAACATTCTGGGGCTAGTGGGCCCCGTTTGGAAGTGACCGAGAGGGCCAAACGGGGACGGGTTAGCGGGCGCACAGGCGCAGGGCGGAACCGGGCATCGGGCGCCAGCCCGCCCGACAGGGCACCGCAGCCAGGAGGCGAAGGGCGCCGGCGCGTGGCTCGGCGTCGCCGGCCATGGCCGGAGCGGGGTGACACGGCATGGCCAGACGAGGCCGGTCGGAGCGCAGGGGGCGGTGGATTGGGCGCGGGGCACCGCGGTCGCGTGGACTCGTGGGCACGGCCAGGGGCGCGGTGGTATGAGGCCAGCAGCCGGGGCACGCGGGACGGACGACCCTGGGTCGCGGTGAGCGCGAACGGCGTAGGGGAGGCGGGTGCGTGCTCGCGCATGATGGCGCACCGTGCGGGGCGAGTGCGGCCCTGAGCGCGGGCGCATTCGATGACGAACGAGCAGAGGGAAGGGGAGGAGCGAGGAGGAGGCTCACTGGGGCCGTAGGGGGAATGGCAGTAGGCTCGACGGAGGTCGGGGAGGTCCGACGAGGAAGAGGACGAGGCGGCGGCAGTCCGGCGACGACGGGTGACGGCGAGTCGGCGTCGGGGCGGCGAGCACAATGCGGACAAGGTGGCGCGGGTCGGGCGGCGCTGGCGAGGCGACAAGTGGACGATGACCCGAGGCAAGGGTGCGGCATCGAGGCGGCGGGGGCGTCCAGCGAGGCGGGGCTACGGGGAGAAGGCGAGGCGTCAGCGGCGGGGTGACGCCGGGGATGGGCACCGGAATCGGGCGCGGGGTGACGGGGTTAGGCCCGATCCAGTTCTGGATCGGAGGGGGGATGGGAGCGAGAGGGGGAGTGGGGGTGCTTCGTGGGGGAGTGGGGGTTCGATCTAGGGTTTGGTGGGGAGTGGGGGGATAAGGTGAGTGGGTGGGCGATTGGGCTTGGCCGGTTGGGCCTTTGCCCAGTTGGGCTGGCAACTGGGCCACGGTTGGCCCACTGGTTTGTGTTGTTGTTTTTGTTTAGTTTCTCTCTTGCTTTATTTTATATTTCTGGTTTACTGTTTTATTTTAGTTTCCTTTTGAATTTGGTTTTATAAACTACACCATTGGTTCCTAATTTAGTTTTAATAAGTATGCCACTGCCCTATAAGTTTTTGGCAATAAGACAAACAGTTTAATATTTTATCAAATTGAAAAGGGTAGGTAGTTAAATGTTTTGCTGCTGTTTTAAATAATTTAGTGCACTTAATCCTTTTATAAAATTGTGGTTTCTCCACAATAATTACCTATGCATTATTTGGCAACACCCCAACATTTTAGTTTTAATATTTGAAAGTATTTTATTGTTTGCTTGATTTTGAATTTGAATTCGAACCGGTTTCGAACTAACGCGAGATTAGCAATAATAATCGAGGTGACATGGCATCATTAACGTGGGATTACTGTAGCCTAATTACCCGGGCGTCACAATTCTCCTCCACTACAAGAAATCTCGTCCCAAGATTTAAGCGATGGAGTAAGTGGGGGAAAGTTTGGTAACGAATCTAGTGGTTCTTCTCATACTGGCTTGCTCTTCTCGATGAGGCCGATCCAATACATTGATGTATTCATTTCTCTGCTTCAAGTCACCATGATCAAGTCGTCATCCTTTCTTTGAGGTCTCCATCGTCCTATGAACGCGACCAAGGGGAAAAACTCTGGAAGAACGCATCTCCACAAAGCTGGGCATCTGACGGTGAACTCAATGGGAAACACACAAGGTACCCCACGAGTTGTATTCCAACGAATTCGTTGAGTGCAATATACGATGGTACCAAAGTTTCAAACGGTTAGGCAATCATTCGATGACTAGACAGAAGCTGGAATGTGGGTTTGAACATCGAGAATAACATGGTGTTTCATTCCAGGATGATTACTGGTATGGCATTTAGCTCGTGAATCACATACGAAGCCAGGTGCAAAGGATACATTTCAATCCGGGTTGTAAAGAAGAGTCAGGTTTCGATCCAGTGGACCTGTGGGTTATGGGCCCACCATGTGGGTTAAAAGTATAAAGGGTGCTAACATCTTGCACGATCATGTAAGCAAGGCATGTGAGAGGATTGTCTGTCGGTTATGTCGGCAACAACATCGATGCCAAGGGCGAGTGACAAAGAGAACCATCTTCCTGCTCGTTGAATGAGGCGGACCAATAGGCAAAGTTCTCGTCTATCGGTGGTTACCGGAATGTCATCAACAATAGTAACAGGGTCTTACAGACAGAGTGGTACAACAAGGTGCTTACCTAAACAGGGAATTATATCTGCTCAGTTAAGTCAGATTACAGGAAAGGTTAAACAAAAGAATGGAAAGGAAAATGCGATTATCAGATTAAAAAGAACAATGGAAAGGAAAATTGTGATTAGACACAATTATTAGGAGTATATCCTTCCCATGAACAAGCAGAACATGGCATATAGGGTAGGAGAGCAAGTACCCAACCATTCAGATAAGAGGCAAGGATTAATCGAGATCTTACCCATACAACGGTGTTTGGATAACTCAGCAAGAATCATTTAGTATCGCGCCTCCAATGTTCTTGTTAATGAGCGGGGTATCATAGTCATGCTTCGAGGTAGCAATGATATGGTGTTTCAATCAAGGGCCGGACTTTGGATACACAAATGATCCATCTAGAGCAACTTATAAAATAAGTCTTACAATTTCCTCTGGGAAGAATGGTTACCCTTGCAAAAGAAATTATAATGATAGGTCCTCCAGCCAGGGGGTGTTAGGCATGACATCATATTACCGGGTCATATAAAGACCAATGTTATAACTCTTGGAAATATGTTCCAACCATCATATCCGACCGAGATTCAGATCTGATTGGTGTCAGGATACCTTAGACTCAGGATGCCTGAGAAGAAAGGTGCAACACAAATTGTCAAGATGACAAGGTAAGATTCTCGAGAATTGTTCTATGGAAGCGAGCTCCGAAACAAGAGTTCATTATTAAGTCAAGGAGAGGTGAGGAGGTGGCTGATTGACTCAGCGACAATTCATTGAGATTTCCAAAAAAGATGGATTTCCATAATTATGTGAACAAGGAGATAACATGAGTCAGATCAAATGATATAATGATGTATGCTCGAGGAAAACATACACAATTTAACAATGATAGAAGGGTGCACCCGAAAATCTGGACTAGGTAGCACGATCAATGTTTGAATGATGATTCAATAAGCAATAGACGTAGAATGAAAGTATCGACCATTAACTTCAAAGCAATAGGGTTGCCAGAAGGGCAGAATCCAAACAGTATTGTTCACTTGTAGGTGTCCCGATTAGAATCGACACGGGGACCAAGAATAGACTGATGATGGCAATAAGTATCACTTGTATCAAGAATTCTTAAGGGCTGGTGAAATTCTCGCGACCATCTTGACATAAAAGATAGTGGTACACAAAGGTAGAACATAATACCAGCTGGATAGCAAGTTGCATCCGTAACATGAACAAGTTTGTGGTGAAAGAAAGGTAATGATGTTGTCGATGGTAACTCAAATTACCAAGGGACGAGGATGGCGCTTATCATCTAGAATTCGATTGGTAACCCGAAAGGAGTCAAAATGTTGAAGATGATCATGACAAATTTTGTCGAGAGGTTATACGAAGAAGCAATCCAACAGCGACTGCATCAAGCAAAAGGGCTGATGCAGCGAACCACAGATATGGCACAAACTCGGAATCAAGTTTGTGGTTCAAGGTGAAATTATAAGACGAGGAAATTCGACGTAAGCTTATCTCATCGTTGAAAATTGTGCTCCGGGAAGAAGGACCAGATAGCACGGTTAAAATTTAGCACGATAATGATATAGCCGATCAGGCTAGGAATGACTTGAAGGATTATTAAGCTCATAAGCAACAAAGATTACTTAGAGTTATCAAACCAGAGTGCGGAATCAGTTCACTTACCGGTGTTCTTGTGTGACTAACAACTCAGAACCCCTAAAAAATTGGAATCAGTGAGAAATAATAGCTGATGAAGACTCATAAGATGCAACACAATTCTTGGATATTCTCGAGATACCACAGGGTAATACTCGACGGTAGATCAATGGTAGAGGTTGGACTGGTGTATTGACTTGCAAAAGACAAGTGCTTTAACTTGTCTGAGAAATGGGATCAAAGAGAAAATATGGTCGGAACCACGATTGCAAAAGGCCGGATCCCAGATATAAGAACTTATACCAAATGAATAATTAATTTAAGAGAAATTTAATGATACGATCTACATCGTGTCCATGGGCATGAACACAAAGTTCAAGGTCGACTCCCACTTTTCCAATGCATAACCTTTCATTCACTTCTCACTTTCAAAGAAGTTGTAGTGTTGAAATTTTATCTAGCAAAATACCAGCAGAGTATGACTCGTGAAAACTTCTAAGTTCACACATATTAAGGAAGGCATAGGTTCAACCCATCGGGTTATCTTATAAACATATGCTATGAACTTCAGGAGTAAATAACACAAGCTCAAAAGTAGAGCATGGTTGACAAAAGTAGAGGATACAATTTACCAAAGGCATTATGTATCGAGTAAGGAACTCATAAGAATTTTGGTTGTGAAGGACACTGTCGGATAATAACCCGGTAATGGGTATGGCGGTCCACAACGGGGCTGATGTGAGTATTGGTACTCAATCAGAGGAAGAAGGAATGCCAAGGCATCAGATTGTAGAAACAACTGACTAATTCAAAGCTTAATGCAAAGAATTTTATGATTTCCAAATTAAGGGATCAGAAGCAATTGTTCTGATCGAAAATGAATAAGTTTGATAGACTTAGAAGCACAACCGATCAAGGCATTGATTGGTCAAGAACCAGCTCATATCCAAATGTCATCTGAGCCGGAAGGATAATCCTAGGATTCGACTAATGATTGTGAATATTCACAACTTATTGAATCAATGGACTCAAAAATGATAGTGACAAAGGATGCCAATAAGATTATTATGCTTATGGGATTAACCATAATGCAAGCAAGCAAGAATTTCAAGAACAATAGGCTGTTGAGGATTTTTTTTAAAGATCAAATAGTATTTCGAAGGCTTATGGGAAACACCTGAACAACTAAGAAGGAGTGGATACTCGATCAGTGCAAGGAATTATCCATATGGGTATTCTTGTGGCAAAGAGTCGTAAGGCAGTAAGCTCAAAGGATTCTCGGAACAACGAAGAGCAGTTCGTTGCACCTTGTAATAACAAGCTTAATGGGATCGAATGTAAGAATGGCAGGTGCATGCAGTTATCCATAAGGATATAACAATGGTAGGGAATTGGCAAAGGCGGTGGGCACAAGCGTCTCGGGAGAACATCCTAGAGTATCTTCGAAATCTTCTGACGCAGTAGCATCTGTGATCTCCAGGAGAAAGTAGTTACGAGAACCTAGAGTCAGATTTAGTAAAATCATTTAACCCGAATAGAGGAGAGATTAGAGTCCCAGAGTATAGGTCGAGGAATAAAAGATCCTAATACCACCCAAATGGCGACGTGGGCCCGTAAGCCGCACAACCATGTTAGTAAAAGTTTTGCAATGACTAGACTCAACTTCGACCAAGGAGTGTGGACGAGGGATTCCTACAGGCAGTTGGCTCTAATACCAACTTGTGACGCCCCCGATTCAATCGTACACTAATCATACACACAAACGTGTATGATCAAGATCAGGGACTCACGGGAAGATATCACAACACAACTCTAAAAATAAAATAAGTCACACAAGCATCATAATACAAGCCAGGGGCCTTGAGGGCTCGAATACAAGTGCTCGATCATAGATGAGTCAGCGGAAGCAACAATATCTGAGTACAGACATAAGTTAAAAAAGTTGCCATAAGATGGCTAGCACAAACTGGGATACAGATCAAAAGAGGTGCAGGCCTCCTTCCTGGGATCCTCCTAACTACTCCTGGTCGTCATCAGCGGGCTGCACGTAGTAGTAGGCACCTCCAGCGTAGTAGGAGTCGTCGTCGACAGTGGCGTCTGGCTCCTGGACTCCAACGTCTGGTTGCGGCATCCGAGAAGAAGAGGAAAACGAGGGAAAAGAGGGAGCAAAGCAACCGTGAGTACTCATCCAAAGTACTCGCAAGCAAGGAGCTACACTACATATGCATGAGTATATGTGTAAGGAGGCAATATGAGTGGACTGAACTGTAGAATGCCAGAATAAGAGGGGGATAGCTAGCCCTATCAAAGACTACGCTTCTGGCAGCCTTCGTCTTGTAGCATGTAGAAGAGAGTAGATTGAAGTCCTCCAAGTAGCATCGCGTAGCATAATCCTACCCGGCTATCCTCCCCTCATCACCCTGTGGAAAAGCGATCACCGGGTTGTCTGTGGAACTTGTCTGGGTGTGTTTTATTAAGTATGCAGTTCTAGTTGTCATAAGGTCAAGGTACA
This sequence comes from Triticum aestivum, assembly GCF_018294505.1. Classification (NCBI taxonomy): domain Eukaryota; kingdom Viridiplantae; phylum Streptophyta; class Magnoliopsida; order Poales; family Poaceae; genus Triticum; species Triticum aestivum. The sequence continues at coordinate 523,503,081 of NC_057810.1, read as the reverse complement.
ACTCCAAGTCGTCCTGTTACCGAAGATCACGGCTATTCGAATAGATTAACTTCCCTGCAGGGGTGCACCACATAACCCAACATGCTCGACCCCATTTGGTCGGACACACTTTCCTGGGTCATGCCCGGCCTCGGAAGATCAACACGTCGCAGCCCCACCTAGGCACAACAGAGAGGTCAGCACGCCGGTCTAAATCTATGCGCGCAGGGGTCTGGGCCCATCACCCATTGCACTCCTGCACGTTGCGTACGCAGCCGGAAGAAGACCTAGCAACCTCCATTACAAAGGAAGTCACGTTACGCGGTCCAATATGGCGCGCGCCGCTCAGTCGCTGACCTCACGAAGGCTTCGGCTGATACCACGATGTCGAGTGCCCATAACTGTTCCCGCGTAGTTGGTTAGTGCGTATAGGCCAGTAGCCAGACTTAGATCAAATACCAAGATCTCGTTAAGCATGTTAAGTATCCGCGAACGCCGACCAGGGCCAGGCCCACCTGTCTCCTAGGTGGTCTCAACCTGCCCTGTCGCTCTGCCACAAAGTAACAGTCGGGGGCCATCGGGAACCCAGGCCCACCTCTACCGGGATGGAGCCACCTGTCCTTCCAACCCCCACATCGGAACCACTTGCGGGTACTCAATGAGCTGACCCGACTTTAGTCACCATCTGTATAGGATATGTATGTATAGTATACACCCGTGATCACCTCCCGAGTGATCACGGCCCAATAGTATAGCAAGGCAGACTGACAAGAATGTAGGGCCAATGATGATAAACTAGCATCCTATACTAAGTATTCAGGATTGCAGGTAAGGTATCAACAGATGTAGCAACTATGTCAGGCTATGCATCAGAATAGGATTAACGGAAAGTAGTAACATGCTACACTACTCTATTGCAAGCAGTATAGAGGAGAATAGGCGATATCTGGTGATCAAGGGGGGCGCTTGCCTGGTAGCTCTGGCAAGAAGGACGAGTCACCAACACCGTAGTCGAACTGGGGGTCGTCGGCGGTCTCGGGGTCTATCAGAAAGAAGTAACGGAGAGGGAACACAATAAATAACAGAGCAATCAAAGCATCACAAAGCGTAACAAGACAATACGTGGTGTTCGGTGTGCCCTAACGCGGTAGTAAATGATACCGACGAAGGGGGAAAACATCCGGGAAAGTATTCCCGATGTTTCGCGTTTTCGGACAAATGAACCGGAGGGGGAAAGTTGCGTGTTTGCTATGCTAGGGATGTGTGGCGGACGAACGGGTTGCATATCCGAATTCGTCTCGTCGTTCTGAGTAACTTTCATGTTGAAAATAATTTAATCCGAGTTACAGATTAAAAGATATGATTTTCTAAAGATTTCATTAATTTGCATAATTTAATTAATTATTTAATTTAAATCGAAAATGGATTAATGACATCAGCATGATGTCATGCTGACGTCAGCAGTCAACAGGGGTTCACTGGTCAACCTGACCAATGGGTCCCACTGGTCAGTGACACATTTTAGTTAAGCATTTTAATTAACCTAAACAGGATTAATTGGGGGGGTGGGCCCCACTGTCGTTGACTACTTAATTAACTAATTAACTGATTAATTAGTTTAGTTGGTTGGTTAGTTTAATTAATCAAATTTAATTAAGTTAATTAATTCTTTACTAGTTAATTAATTGATTTTTAATATATAACTTTATTGTTATTATTATTTATTTTAACTTCTTTTTTAAAAAACATTCTGGGGCTAGTGGGCCCCGTTTGGAAGTGACCTATAGGGCCAAACGGGGATGGGTTAGCGGGCGCGCAGGCGCTGGGCAGAATCGGGCATCGGGCGCCAGCCCGCCCGACAGGGCACCGCGGCCAGGAGGCGAAGGGCGCCGGCGCGTGGCTCGGCGTCGCCGGCCATGGCCGGAGCGGGGCGACACGGCGTGGCCAGACGAGGCCGGTCGGAGCGCAGGGGGGCGGTGGATTGGGCGCGGGGCACCGCGGTCGCGTGGACTCGGTGGTATGAGGCCAGAAGCCGGGGCGCGCGAGATGGACGGCCGTGGGTCGCAGTGAGCGCGACCGGCGTAGGGGAGGCGGGTGCGTGCTCGCGCACGATGGTGCACCGTGCGGGGCTAGTGCGGCCCTGAGCGAGGGCGCGTTCGATGACGAACGAGCAGAGGGAAGGGGAGGAGCGATGCGGAGGCTCACTAGGGCCGTAGGGGGAATGGCAGCGGGCTCGACGGAGGTCGGGGAGGTCCGACGAGGAAGAGGACGAGGCGGCGGCAGTCCGGCGACGACAAGCGACGGCGAGTCGGCGTCGGGGCGGCGAGCACAACGCGGACAAGGTGGCGCAGGTCGGGCGGCGCCGGCAAGGCGACAGGTGGACGACGACCCGAGGCAGGGGCGCGGCGTCAACGCGGCGGGGCCGTCCAGCGAGGCGGGGCTACGGGGAGAAGGCGAGGCGTCAGCGGCGGGGTGACGCCAGGGATGGGCGCCGGAATCGGGGCGCGGGGTGACGGGGTTAGGCCTGATCCAGTTCTGGATCGGAGGGGGGATGGGAGCGAGAGGGGGAGTGGGGGTGCTTCGTGGGGGAGTGGAGGTTCAATCTAGGGTTTGGTGGGGAGTGGGGGGATAAGGTGAGTGGGTGGGCGATTGGGCCTGGCCGGTTGGGCCTTTGCCCAGTTGGGCTGGCAACTGGGCCACGGTTGGCCCAGTGGTTTGTGTTGTTGTTTTTGTTTAGTTTATATCTTGCTTTATTTTATATTTCTGCTTTACTGTTTTATTTTAGTTTCCTTTTGAATTTGGTTTTATAAACTACACCATTGGTTCCTAATTTAGTTTTAATAAGTATGCCACTGCCCTATAAGTTTTTGGCAATAAGACAAACAGTTTAATATTTTATCAAATTGAAAAGGGTAGGTAGTTAAATGGTTTGCTGCTGTTTTAAATAATTTAGTGCACTTAATCCTTTTATAAAATTGTGGTTTCTCCACAATAGTTACCTATGCATTATTTGGCAACACCCCAACGTTTTAGTTTTAATATTTGAAAGTATTTTATTGTTTGCTTGATTTTGAATTTGAATTCGAACCGGTTTCGAACTAACGCGAGATTAGCAATAATAATCGAGGTGACGTGGCATCATTAACGTGGGATTACTGTAGCCTAATTACCCGGGCGTCACACGAGCTCTCAGACCTAGCATCGCTGCTACTCTCCATCGTTGCCGGTGAGGAAGAGCTTCACTGCCTCGACCTCGTCATCGTCGTACTCGCGGCGACCGTGGAAATCTTCAGTCCGCCATCATCATAGTTGTCTCTCGCCGCCAAGTTAGGGCGTGGGAGATCTGAATGGACGAACTTCTCCAACTCTACTCCCAGTTTGTGGAGTCCTTCATCAAGGGTAATTAAAGTCTAATTTTACTGCCCTACTTTGATTCTCATGTTTTCCAAAAAATCTTCAGAAGGTGTTTATTCTTCAACTTCCCACTCCTTCAACACCCGAATGCTTCTGTATCTTGATTTGTTTCTCTAAGCTAGTTTTTCTTCAAGATTCCTCAACTGTGTGGATTTTCAAATCAATACAACTCTGGAACCTAAGTCAAGACCACTTAGTGAATTCCTCAAGACACCTATGGTCAAATTCCTCAAACTTGACTCTTTTGAAAAAATTCTGAGAACGCATATGACCTCTTCAAATTCTTCGCACCTATACTCCGTTCATAGGTACAAAATGTCCCCTGCTGAATCACTAGGTTGTCATCAACTTAACTCATTTGCAGCGTTCCTCAAAGAAAATTTGCATACTTCCTTAGAAACATCCAAAGTTCAAAGTCCTCAAGTGAGGAAAATGGCAGTTGGGGAGAGACCTCAGAAGGGAGGCAAGAGGCCAGAAACAAACACTGCTTTTGAAATTCCTGAAGATATCTATGATGAATATTGCACACCTGATGAGGAAATTCATGGGAACGAAAACAAGAATCAGCGCAAAGTGCGCATCCAGAGAATTGAGAGGAGATGGGCTAACGAATGGAGGGAATATCGCTATGTTACTCCCAAGTACATGAAGAAATTCACTGTAAACCTCCATGTCCAAGACCTCCTTTGGCTGCTGGCCAATGAGCTGATCCCACCAGCATCAAGCATGGTGAGGACTTTCCAAAAGAATGGGCCAAGCGCCAAGACAAATTGGCTAAAGTTGCAAAAGAAGTAGTGAAGAAATTCAATAAGGATTCTGCTGCTCCTGCTGATGAGGCCTCTACCAATAAGCCTAAGAAGGTTATGTCGAAGAAATCTGCTGTGAAGCCGAGTTCCTCAACAGCAATGCCCGCACGGCCAAGTTCTTCAATGTCAAAGCCCTCAAGGCCAAATCCTCAGGCAACTTCTTCAAAGGTTGTGCCAATCCCTCTATTACCACAAAATCCTCAGCTGCTGCCAAAGGGTCCTCAACACATGTGCACCTTGCAACATGTCAATGGACTGCAGGCTTTTCAATTGCATCTGGAGCTTCTGCATCTTCCTCAGCTCCTCCACGGTCCTGAACAGGTCCAACCTTGTTGAAAGTCAAAGCCACTGCTAGACATGGAACGAGGCCAAGTCCTCATAAGAAGTAAGTGGCGTTCCATGTTTCGTCTGATGACGATGAAGCTGATGATGAAGAACTTGCTGAAATCATTAGGGACAGACAAGAAAGGGCCGGTAGAGCCAAAGGCAGCTCTGTGCCTCTCATGCTGGATCCAAAGAAGATCCTCGACTTTATTGGTCTATGGCACAAAGATCCCAACACTCCACTTCCTGACTTGAACCTCACTCCTGGTCAAAGTCATATGTTGACGGCCTTCATAAGTGAAGAAACATGGAAATTTGAGAAGGCCAGACAAGTCAAGAAGGCTCAGTACAAGAAGGAGCAATTTCTAAAGAACAACGTTCTGAACAAGTCTTATGAAGAACGTGTAAATATGCAAAAGGAAATCAGAGACCCCAGTGATGAATTTGACAAATATCATGCAGATTGGCTAGGTGCCAAAGTCAGATTTGTCAAGATTGCAAAGAATATCAAGGCAGACGTTGCAGCATCATCACAACAAATTCCTCAGGACGAAGCCTGTGTTCATCCTGCTGAAGAAACTGAAAGCATAGCTGATGAATATCAGGCTGCTGAAGAAACTGAGAATACCAGGGCTGCTGAAGAAATTCCAGCTCCTGAAGAACATGCTAGGGCAACCACCAATGTTGTGCCAGAAGAACAACCCGGGCCAGCTGAAGAATCTGTTGTGCGTGAAGAAACTGAAAATGCCAGGGCGACTGCATCAGTCGTGCCTGAAGAAACTGAACCTACTTCATCTACTCCTCCTGCCAAATCATCAAAGATGAAGAATATCACTCTTCCTTATGCATCAGAAGTGAAGAAAACCAAAGCTGTAGAGAAGGCAGATGTGAAGAAAAGGAAAGCATCAACCTCTGCAGAGTCCTCCGCTCCCAAGAAAGAGAGGACTTTGCCGAGCTCTTTCATAGATCCAATCGATGTTTTCCCAATTTCAATGGTACCATCAAAGGAACTTGTCCCATTTTGTGAAGAATATATCATTCCAGATGACACTGATGAAGAAAATCCTTCTGCTGCTTCTTCAGAGCAGTTGGATGAAGAAATTGAAGTGGAGACATCCCTTCCACCCCACTGGTATCGTTTCCTGTGCCCCAGTTCACAACTGAAGAGGTGGGTGTTGAAGAAATTGAAGAAGATGTGCATATTCGTTCAACTACGCTTGTGTTGAATGATAACTATTGGGAAAATCTTCACCGCAATTCACCATTGGCCACACCTCTCCATCCAATTCTTCAATCCCCTGTACAGACTGAAGAAATACTAACAGAGTCTCAAGGATGTAAAACCTCACTCCTTTCTATTCCTGAAGAAACTCCAGCTACAATAGCTGAGGAAATGGAGACCCAGACTACTGTTGAAGAACCTGAAGCTTAAATTCCTCAGTCAGCAGCACATGAGATTGTGACTCAACAGGTTGTGCGACCATCAAATGCAAATCTTCAGCCCAAGCCACAAAATCCTCATTCAAAGAGACCAAAATTCAAGGCTGGTGATTTCTTCGTTGAACATCATTTCTTCACTGGTTTCAATCCATATGCCTCAGCAAGACTTCGACGCAGGCAATTCTGGACTGCTATTCAGATGAACTTCTATGCATCGCTGCTCTTTGATAAGGACAAGGTATTTCAGCATCGTCAAATTCCTCATGTGGACATGGAGTCCATCCCATGCTTTCAACCAATTCTAAATGTTCGTCATGAAGCTGGGCTCCTAAATTTCTGTGCTAATATCTGTGATTGGAATGAAGGGCTAATTCTTCAATTCTATGCTACGCTGCACCTCACTAGAAATGTGGCTGATGTCAACTCATGGGTGCTTGACTAGATGACTGAAAACACTCACTACAAAGCTTCGGCCTCTGAATTGCTTCATGATGTTCCCGTCAGTCCTCCTGTTGAAGGCGCAAGGCTCATGTATGAAGAACCTGAACTTCTAAATCATCTGATGCAAGTGCTCATGAAGCCCATGTGGCCAGGTCAAGCTCCAAGAATCACCTTCCTCGTGAAGGAATTGCTCTATGTGCCAAGAACCCTCTATCGCATTCTGACCAAAACCTCAGTCCAATCAAATGCCACAACTCTAAAAGAGGAAGTTGTTGGCATCATGAAGAATCTACTGTTCAATATCATTCATGGGATTCCCAATAATTATCACGATTTATTCATGAGGACTTTGGTGAATGTTGCATTGTCGCCGTTTGAATTGAAGCCCTGAGCTCCTTGGATTATGAAATTCATCAAAACAAGGTCTTCAATTCACTACAAGGATGATTTTCAGAATCACTTCAGCTATCTGCCTCCTATTGAAGTCCTCAAGAGGACAATTTCCTCAGTTGATGGAAAAGGCAAAGCTATTGTTATTGATGAAGGCACTCGTCCATTGGATGGTCAGTTTTGCAAAACTGCATCTTACACCACCAATGATGACTCTGCAACTCAAGACTCTGCTGTTGATATGGACTGAACATCAATGTGAGATCCGATCTGTTGTTGCGGCCCGATCTTTCACGACACTCCACCTTCAGCAGCAGTAGCCTCTCGCCCGCGCACGCGATGTACATGAAATAGAGGGTTCGAACCTTGCAGCTCAGCACGAGAAAACCAATCTCAGCGATGGTACTCACGTGCAAAAACAATTTCCTCACAGAGAAATTGCAACACAGAGGTTTTCTAAAGATCCCTCTAAAACTTGATACGGGTGTCTACCCTTAAAAACACATCGTGTCTATTTTATAAAATAACCTCCTTTTACAAAGAACTAAATTGGCTTTATATAATAGCTGCATACCCTAACTATCTTGGAACACAAACACTTTGATATGTACATAAAAAAACAACTAGACATAGGCTAAACCGACTTGATATAGTATTTAGGAAAACACAAACTACTAGTTTTGGTGCATACGTTGACAACTTGCGTTCCTGTCCTGGCGGACCCCACCCAACATCCTTCAAACTGAATAGTTCCCTAATAAATAGAATCCTCACATTGGTCTTTTCCTTGATGGGCAGGAAAAGAAATGTAAATAATCTTCTTGTTTTAGTAATGCTGAAGTAACAAATAATACCGACAAGCAAGTACTCAAAATCAAACATGGACTCCTTGAGGCCTCCTCCACGACGTGGCTTACTAAAACAATTATAATATTCGTTTTCTTGATTTCCTTCTCATGCATGTTGAAACGTGGTGCAATTTGACTCCACCATGTTTGTCTCCGTACGACATGCAGCATGCGCACAAGTCACAACCACTGACCCTTCTACCCCGTCTTCATACTTCCCATCAAAACTTATGTGCCACTGAACATGCACATCAGTAAGTTCATCATGATCATTGTTGGGCACATTATCAACAGCAGGCGGAATAATAGAAACTATGGTATCTAAATTACCCGCGGTCATATCATCCTCTCCTCCTTGCATTGAAACCGTCCTCGGTTTTGAGTTGAACTCTTCAGCAATATTTTCCTCACTCAGTTGAATAATAACAACAGAAATTTTAGCAATTTTGACCTTCTTCTTTTCTTCTTTTTCCTGCTCTTTTATCCTCTCAAGATGTTCTTTCCTCCAAGAAATAAAACACTCCTCACCCATTGGCACAAGGCTGCACTTCTTACCCCTCTTGACGGTATATATGTATGTTTTGCAATCATACGCGACATCATGCTCTCTATACCATGGCTCGCCCAATAACAAGTCACATGAAATCACCGGCACCGGAATCACGTCGCACAAAACTTCGCAAAAATAATTTTCCAACAAAAACGGAACCTTGGTTTGTTGCGTGACAGTGAGCTCTTCACGACCCCAACGGAAACAGTATGGTTGTGGACATGGTGTCATTGGTAGATTCAGCTTCTCCACCATCTCGATGCTTGCGGCGTTGATCAAATTCATGTGATCGATTGTCATGGCACACGATCTCTCTCTCACCACCACACGGGTGTGAAATAGCCCGGCCCAGCGGCCTTCCTCCTCCAACTGAAATCTATAGCTTAAATTACGAAATGATGATGCTCTCGTCATCTTCTCCATAGTGTCGTGAACAACCTTGCTCTGAATACCACCTGATATGGACCGAACCTCGATGTGAGATGCAATCTGTTGTTGCGGCCGGAACTTTGACGACAATCCACCTTCAGCAGCAGTAGCCTCTCGCCCGCGCACGCAACGTACATGAGGGTTCGAACCTTGCGGCTCAGCACGAGAAAACCAATCTTGACGATGGTACTCACGTGCAAAAATAATTTCCTCACAGAAAAATCGCAACACAGAGGTTTCTAAAGATCCCTCTAAAACTTGATACGGGTGCCTACCCTTAAAAACACATCGTGTCTATTTTATAAAATAACCTCCTTTTACAAAGAACTAAATTGTCTTTATATAATAGCTGCATACCCTAACTATCTTGGAAAACAAGCACTTGGTACGTACATAAAAAAACACCTAGACGTAGGCTAAACCGATTTGATATAGTATTTAGGAAAACACAAACTACTAGTTTTGGTGCATGCGTTGACAACTTGCGTTCTTGTCCTGGAGGGCCCCACCCAACATACTTCAAACTGAATAGTTCCCTAATAAATAGAATCCTCACGTTGATCTTTTCCTTGATGGGCAGGAAAAGAAATGTAAATAATCTTCTTGTTTTAGTAATCCTGAAGTAACAAATAATCCCAGCAAGCAAGTACTCAAAATCAAACATGGACTCCTTGAGGCCTCTTCCACGACGTGGCTTACTAAAATAACTATAATATTCTTTTTCTTGATTTCCTTCTGATGCATGTTGAAACATGGTGCAATTTGACTCCACCATGTTTGTCTCCGTACGACATGCAGCATGCGCACAACTCACAACCACTGACCCTTCTACCCCGTCTTCATAGTTCCCATCAAAACTTATGTGTCGTTGAACATGCACATCAGTAAGTTCATCATGATCGTTGTTGGGCACATTATCAGCAGCGGGCGGAATAATAGAAACTATGGTAGCTAAATTATCCGCGGTCATATCAGCCGCTACAGCCACAAAACAAATTCCTCAAGCCACTACTCCACGAGTGATGACTGATCCTGAGCTTCATCTAAGTCTTCATCAGAAGGTCGATCACAATCAGAAGTGGGTCAAGCGTCAATTTGGCTCAATTCTTTAGAACATGACCGTCATGCAGAACACTGTGAAGAAGAATCACTATTATGTGCATGAAATCTTCGATCACACTTGGGCCATACTTTCTCATCTATACGGTGATGAAGACCTCAAGCAGACGGTATTTCAACAGGACTTTGACTGGTCACATCCTCCCTTGAATAAATTCAAGAAGGTCAAAGTTCCTCAGCTGGTCACAAGTTCATTTTCTTCATCGCGTGAGACGGATGAAGCTGAAGATCTAAACGACACTGCGGCAGGCCCTACTTCAACGAACGACCCCGACAATGCTGGCGCTCCTCCATCGACATCATGATGATATTCTTCAGGGGCGTTAGTCCTCATTTTTCATCCCTTTGGTTCATTCGATGACAAAGGGGGAGAAATTTGAGTTAGTCTTCAAGCGGGTCTTATATATAGGTTGTTTTTCTTTAAGTTACAACTCTTGCTCTTCTGAGGTGTTTGCTGTGATGAGTTGTAAACTTAAGTCCGATGGTGGTCTAATACTTTTGAACTGCTTTCTGCATGCTTATTTCCTCAAGTACCTTAATGCACGCATGCTAAATTTCGTCAGACAGCATTTTCCATCATGCATTTTAAATTCTTCATATCATATGTTAAATGTGTGTATGGATTACAAGATATAGGAGGAGATCTCCATGATATTACTCGACAATGTGCATTTGCAATCCAAAGCAAATTCATCAAATATGCACATCTTCAGGGGGAGTTCTTCTATATCTTGCAATCAAATTCCTAAATATCAGTATTTACACTTCATATGTTTATTCCCGTTGAAAACTTAACCTATTTGTCATCAATCACCAAAAAGAGGGAGATTGTAAGTGCATCTAGTGCCCCTTAGTGATTTTGGTGTATTGAAAACTTATAGGTTAAGGGACTAATGTGTTTGTGAGTGTACACAGGCTCTATAAGTCTATGAGGAGTTTGATATTTACGAAGAAAGTCGACCCCCTAAAAATGAATGTCTTCATTTGAAGACTTTGGTTTTCTTGAAGACTATGAAAATGAGGAAATTGGTGTGACCTTGAAGACTTTGATATTGATGCGAGGATTATGAAGTGCTAAGACTTTTGTTTTCGTAGTTTCATTTTCTCTTTCTTGAGTCATAGGAAACACCGTGTTGTTTAAATGGGTCGAGGTAAAACTAAAGAAAAGTTTCCAAGTGATGCTCATCTCAAAGTCTACACATACCCAATCCTTTCAAGTGAAGCCATTGGAAATATCATATAGTTCAGTCAATTTCTTCAGTGACAGAGACGAAGTTCTTCTATTCTTTGAGGAATTTCTTCTGGCTGAGGAGTTAGGAATTCGCCAGTGTGAATTGCCTACACTTGAGGAACATGATAGCCCTGAGGAATTTTAGAGCTCAAATTTCTAACCGTTGTTGTGCTACACACCAGCTGTCCCAAAATATCCTATCCACCTAACGGTCATATCATTGAAGGGCATTTGTGTCTTATCATGTCGGGTTGCTCCCCGGCTATAAATAGACGCCCCCTACAACCACTAGTTCGTTGAATGCTTCGAGAAAACTAACACTTGTCATTTAGAGCATCCCATCCTCCGAGGACTTTGAGAGAAAATCACCAGTGAGGAAAAACCCAAAACCCAAACACCTAAAACCCATAGTGATCGAGCATCACTGAAGAGATTGTTCCTGTGTGGAACCGACGCTTGTTACATTTGAAGACTGTGCATCTTTCAGATGGTTAGGTGATGACCCACAAGTATAGGGGATCTATCATAGTCCTTTCGATAAGTAAGAGTGTCGAACCCAACGAGGAGCAGAAGGAAATGATAAGCGGTTTTCAACAAGGTATTCTCTGCAAGTACTGAAATAAGTGGTAACAGATAGTTTTATGATAAGATATATTGTAACGAGCAACAAGTAACAAAAGTAAATAAGGTGCAGCAAGGTAGCCCAATCCTTTTTGTAGCAAAGGACAAGTCGGAACAAACTCTTATAATAAGAAAAGCGCTCCCGAGGACACATGGGAATATCGTCAAGCTAGTTTTCATCACGCTCATATGATTCGCGTTCGGTACTTGATAATTTGATATGTGGGTGGACCGGTGCTTGGGTGCTGTTCTTACTTGAACAAACATCCCACTTATGATTAACCTCTATTTGCAAGCATCTGCAACTACAACAAAAGTATTAAGGTAAACCTAACCATAGCATGAAACATATGGATCCAAATCAGCCCCTTACGAAGCAACGCATAAACTAGGGTTCAAGCTTCTGTCACTCTAGCAACCCATCATCTACTTATTACTTCCCAATGCCTTCCTCTAGGCCCAAATAATGGTGAAGTGTTATGTAGTAGACGTTCACATAACACCACTAGAGGTTAGACAACATACATCTCATCAAAATATCGAAAGAATACCAAATTCACATGACTACTAATAGCAAGACTTCTCCCGTGTCCTCGGGAACAAATGTAACTACTCACAAAGCATATTCATGTTCATAATCAGAGGGGTAATAATATGCATAAAGGATCTGAACATATGATCTTCCACCAAGTAAACCAACTAGCATCAACTACAAGGAGTAATCAACACTACTAGCAACCTACTAGCACCAATCCCGGACTTGGAGACAAGAATTGGATACAAGAGAAGAACTAGGGTTTGGAGATGAGATGGTGCTGGTGAAGATGTTGATGGAGATTTCCCTCTCCCGATGAGAGGAGCGTTGGTGATGATGATGGCGATGATTTCGCCCTCCCGGAGGGAAGTGTCCCCGGCAGAACAGCTCTGCTAGAGCCCTAGATTGGTTCCGCCAAGGTTCCGCCTCGTGGCGGCGGAGTCTCGTCCCGAAAGGTTTCTTCTTATTTTTTTCTCATCGAAAGACTTAATATAGGAGAAGATGGACGTCGGAGAGCCACCAGGGGGCCCACGAGGTAGGGGGCGCGCCTAGGGGGAGGGGCGCGCCCCCCACCCTGTGAGCAGGGTGTGGGCCCCCTGGCCTTCATCTTTGGCGAGGATTTTTCTTTATTTATTTTAAGGTATTCCGTGGAGTTTCAGGACTTTTGGAGTTGCGCAGAATAGCCCTTCAATATTTGCTCCTTTTCCAGCCCAGAATTCCAGCTGCCGGCATTCTCCCTCTTCATGTAAACCTTGTAAAATAAGAGAGAATAGCCATAAGTATTGTGACATAACGTGAAATAACAACCCATAATGCGATAAATATCAATATAAAAGCATGATGCAAAATGGACGTATCAACTCCCCCAAGCTTAGACCTCGCTTGTCCTCAAGCAAAAAGCCAATAACAATAAATATGTCCTCATGTTTGGAGGTAGAGGCGTCGATAAAAATTAAATAAAATACGGACATGAAGGCATCATGATTATTCTCAAAACAGCAACATATATAAATTTTGTCATATGATTACTTATGTTAAAGTGATGATCTTTTCACAAAGCCAAAGTATGAATCAGAAACCTTATTGAGCACCAACAAATTATACCCTCAGTCATTGAAGCAATTGCAATTTATCATAACATCGGAAAGAGTCTATGTCAGAGCTTAAAAGCAAGTCCACATACTCAACTATCACTTAGTCCTTCATAATTGCTAACACTCACGCAATACTTGTGGTTACGGAGTTTTAACCGGACACAGAGAAAGATAGGGGCTTATAGTTTTGCCCCACAACCTTTTACCTCAAGGGTAATGTCAACAATAATAATTCATACTCCCCTACATCCAATTAGATATATATCATGTTCTTTCCAACATGCTGGGCTTGCCAAAGGATAAAATGAAAAAGGAAAGGTGAAGATCACCGTGACTCTTGCATAAGGTAGAGGATAATAATAAAAGATAGGCCCTTCGCAGAGGGAAGCAGAGGTTGCCATGCGCTTTTATGGTTGGATGCACAAAATCTTAATGCAAAAGAACGTCACTTTATATTGCCCCTTGTATGTGAACCTTTATTATGCAGTCCGTCGCTTTTATTGCGTCCACAACAAGTTCGTACAAAGCTTATTTCTCTGCACTAATAAGTCATGCATATTTAGAGAGCAATTTTTATTGCTTGCACCGATGACAACTTACTTGAAGGATATTACTCAATCCATAGGTAGATATGGTGGACTCTCATGGCTAAACTGGTTTAAGGATATTTGGAAGCACAAGTAGTATCTCTACTTGGTGCTGAGAATTTGGCTAGCATGAGGGGGAAAGGCAAGCTCAACATGTTAGAGGAACCATGACAACATACTTTATCTCAGATATAAGAAAACATAACTCATTATGTTGTCTTCCTTGTCCAACATCAACTCTTTAGCATGTCATATTTTAATGAGTGTTCCCAACCATGAAAGATGTCAATGGTAATATATCTATATGTGAAACCTCTCTCTCCTTATTACTTCCTATTAATTGCAACGATGACCAAAGCTATATTTGCCAACTCCCAACAACTTTTAATCATCATACTCTTTCTATGTGAAGTCATTACTTTCAATAAGATCAATATGAGCTCTTTGTTTCTTTTTATTCTCTTCTTTTATTCACTCAAGATCATGGCAAAGTAATCAAGCCCTTGACTCAACACTAATCTTTATTATATATAGCTCACGGACTCGATTGCATAGAGGGATCATAAGGCAAAACTTCAAAACTAAATCATGCCATGACTTTATTCTACTATATCAAGATACTACTACTAGGATCGAACTAAGAAAAACGGTAAAGATAGGAGTTGTGATGGTGATACGATACCGGGGCACCTCCCCCAAGCTTGGCAGTTGCCGAGGGGAGTGCCCATACCCATGTGATTATGTCTCCTTCTTTGTTGTTGGCGGTGGAGGTGTTGTTGATGATGCAAGCTTGTCGTCCACCTTCCATGGCATAGGCTCACCCTCATAGAAGGATGATCGAGTCTCCGGAATCCTCAAATCTGCAATGGAAACAGCTCGAAACGAAAACAGAGGATATTTGCGTGATACGGTCGTCAAAACCTTCGGAGAATATATAATGAATTTTTACAGACCAAAATACGTATCGTGCAAGAAAACGGAGTCCGGAGGGCACACGAGGTGCTCACGAGGTAGGGGGCGCGCCCAGGGGGAGGGGGCGCGCCCTCCACCCTCGTGGAGGCCTCGTGTCCTCCCCGGACTGCTACTTATTTTTCTATTTTTCTAAATATTCCAAAACGGAGAAATATTGCCTTAGAATTTGTTTTGGAGTCGGTTTACTTACCGTAACACATACCTATTCCTTTTCGGAGTCTGGAACGTTCTGGAAAGTGTCCCTTATGTATTCCTCCGGGGTTACGGTTTCAATAATATTAGTTTCAACATTTATAGGATTACCTGAGATATAGTGTTTGATCCTTTGACCGTTTACCACCTTCGGATTTGTGCCTGCGAAGTTGTTGATTTTTATGGCACCGGAACGATAGACCTCCTCGATAACGTAGGGACCTTCCCATTTAGAGAGAAGTTTTCCTGCAAAAAATCTTAAACGGGAGTTGTATAGCAATACATAATCACCTACATTAAACTCACGCTTTTGTATCCTTTTATCATGCCATCTTTTAACTTTTTCTTTAAACAACTTGGCATTTTCATAGGCTTGGGTTCTCCATTCATCAAGTGAGCTAATATCAAATAACCTCTTCTCACCGGCAAGTTTGAAATCATAGTTGAGCTCTTTAATAGCCCAATATGCCTTATGTTCTAGTTCGAGAGGTAAGTGACATGCTTTTCCATAAACCATCTTATACGGAGACATACCCATAGGATTCTTATATGCAGTTCTATAGGCCCATAATGCATCATCAAGTTTCTTGGACCAATTCTTTCTAGACCTATTAACAGTCTTTTGCAAAATTAATTTGAGCTCTCTATTGCTCAATTCTACTTGACCACTAGACTGTGGGTGATAAGGAGATGCAATTCTATGATTAACGTCATATTTAGCAAGCATTTTACGGAAAGCACCATGAATAAAATGTGAACCACCATCAGTCATTAAATATCTAGGGACTCCAAACCTCGGAAAAATAACTTCCTTAAGCATTTTAATAGAAGTGTTATGATCAGCACTACTAGTTGGAATAGCTTCTACCCACTTAGTAACGTAATCAACAGCAACTAAAATATGTGTGTATCCATTAGAGGCAGGAAAAGGTCCCATATAATCAAAGCCCCAAACATCAAATGGTTCAATAACAAGTGAATAATTCATAGGCATTTCTTGACGTCTACTAATATTACCAATTCTTTGACATTCATCACAAGATAAAACAAACTTACGGGCATCCTTGAAGAGAGTAGGCCAATAAAAACCAGATTGCAATACCTTATGTGCAGTTCTATCTCCAGCATGGTGTCCTCCATAAGCTTCGGAGTGACACTTGCGTAGGATCTGTTCCTGTTCATGCTCAAGCACACAATGTCTAATAACACCATCTACTCCTTCTTTATAAAGATGTGGGTCATCCCAAAAGTAATGTCGCAAATCATAAAAGAACTTTTTCTTTTGTTGGTATGTGAAGCTACGTGGTATAAATTTAGCAACAATATAATTAGCATAATCAGCCTACCATGGAGTGCTACGAGAAGTGCTTACGACATTTAGTTGTTCATCAGGAAAGCTATCATCAATAGGTAATGGGTCATCAAGAACATTCTCTAACCTAGATAAGTTGTCTGCAACGGGGTTCTCAGCTCCTTTTCTATCAACAATATGCAAATCAAATTCTTGCAGCAAGAGAACCCATCTAATAAGTCTAGGTTTAGCATCTTTCTTTTCCATAAGATATTTAATAGCAGCATGATCGGTGTGAATAGTTACTTTAGATCAACAATATAGGGTCTGAATTTATCACAAGCAAATACAACTGCTAAAAGTTCCTTTTCGGTAGTAGCATAATTTCTTTGAGCATTGTCTAGAGTCTTACTAGCATAATGGATAACATTTAATTTCTTATCAACTCTTTGCCCTAGAACAGCACCTACAGCATAATCACTAGCATCACACATAATTTCAAAGGGTAAATTCCAATCAGGTGGCTGAACAATAGGTGCAGAGACTAATGCTTTCTTAAGTATTTCAAATGCTTCTACACAATCATCATCAAAGACAAATGGTACATCTTTTTGTAACAAATTAGTCAGAGGCCGAGAAATTTTTGAGAAGTCCTTAATGAACCTCCTATAAAACCCGGCGTGACCAAGGAAACTTCTTATACCTTTGATGTCCTTGGGACATGGCATCTTTTCAATAGCATCAACCTTGGCTTTATCAACTTCAATACCTCTTTCAGAAACTTTGTGTCCCAAAACAATACCTTCATTAACCATAAAGTGGCACTTTTCCCAATTCAAGACAAGATTAGTTTCTTCACATCTCTGCAAAACTCGATCAAGATTGCTCAAGCAATCATCAAAAGAGGAACCATAGACGGAAAAATCGTCCATGAAAACCTCACAAATCTTTTCACAAAAGTCAGAGAATATAGCCATCATGCATCTTTGAAAGGTAGCAGGTGCATTACATAAACCAAAAGGCATACGTCTATAAGCAAAAGTACCAAAAGGGCATGTAAAAGTAGTCTTTGATTGATCTTTAGCCGACACAGGTATTTGAGAGAAACCAGAATAACCATCTAGAAAGCAATAATGTGTATGTTTGCATAATCTTTCTAGCATTTGGTCAATAAAAGGTAAGGGGTAATGATCTTTCTTAGTAGCTTTATTTAATTTGCGGAAATCAATTACCATCCTATAACCTGTGATAATTCTTTGCGGAATTAATTCATCTTTATCATTAGGGACAACAGTAATACCTCCCTTCTTAGGGACACAATGGACAGGACTTACCCACTGACTATCAGCAACGGGATAAATTATACCTGCCTCCAGAAGCTTGAGTATTTCCTTTCTTACCACTTCTTTCATTTTAGGATTCAAACGCCGTTGAGGATCACAAACTGGTTTGGCATCCGCTTCCAAATTTATTTTATGCTGACATAGAGTGGGACTAATGCCCTTAAGATCATCAAGAGTATATCCAATAGCGGCACGGTGCTTCTTCAGAGTTTTCAATAATCTTTCTTCTTCATGCTCTGAAAGGTTAGCACTAATAATAACAGGATATATTTTCTTTTCATCAAGATAAGCATACTTAAGATTATCAGGCAACGGTTTAAGCTCAAACACGGGATCACCCTTGGGTGGAGGAGGATCCCCTAGGATTTCAACAGGCAAATTGTGTTTCAGAATAGGTTCCTGTTTAAAGAATACTTCATCTATTTCCCTTCTTTCATTCATAAACATATCATTTTCATGGTCTAGCAAATAATGTTCCAAAGGATCACTGGGAGGTACGGCAATAGAAGCAAGACCAATAATTTCATCCTTACTAGGCAATTCTTCCTCACGATGTTGTTTACTAAATTTAGAGAAATTAAACTCATGAACCATATCATCCAAGCCAACAGTAACAACATTCTTTTTGCAGTCTATCGTAGCATTAACAGTATTCAAGAAGGGTCTACCAAATATAATGGGACAAAAGCTATCTTGCGGAGAAGTAAGAACAAGAAAATCAGCAGGATATTTAGTTTTCCCACACAAGACTTCAACATCTCTAACAATCCCAATTGGTGAAATAGTATCTCTATTGGCAAGTTTAATTGTGACATCAATACCTTCTAATTCAGCAGGTGCAATTTCATTCTTAATTTCTTCGTATAAAGTATGTGGTATAACACTAGCACTCGCACCCATATCACATAAGCCATGGTAACAATGATCTCCTATTTTAACAGAAATAACAGGCACGCCTACCACAGGTCTATGTTTATCTTTAGCACAGGGTTTAGCAATTCTAGCAGTTTCACCTTCGAACTGAATAACATGCCCATCAATATTATCAGACAAGAGATCTTTAACAATTGCAATATTGGGTTCTACTTTAACTTGCTCAGGAGGTACATAAGTTCTGATATTGCTTTTACGAACAACAGTTGAAGCTTTAGCATGATCCTTTACTCTAACAGGGAAAGGTGGTTTCTCAACATAAGAGGTGGGAACAATAGGATCATTATAAGTGATAGTCTTTTCTTCAACTTTAATAGGTGCAGCTACTTTTACTTCTATGGGAGGATGATATTTAAACCACTTCTCCTTAGGGAGATCAACATAAGTAGCAAAAGATTCACAGAAAGAAGCTACTATCTCAGAGTCAAGTCCATATTTAGTGCTAAACTTACGGAAAATATCGGTATCCATAAAAGATTTAACACAATCAAACTTAGGTGTCATACCTGACTCCTTACCTTCGTCGAGGTCCCAATCTTCAGAGTTGCGTTTAATTCTATCCAATAAATTCCATCTGAATTCAATAGTCTTCATCATAAAGAGCCAGCACAAGAAGTATCGAGCATGGTGCGATTGTTATCAGAAAGCCGAGCATAAAAATTCTGAAGAATTGTTTCTCTTGAGAGGTCATGATTGGGGCATGAATATAACATTGATTTAAGCCTCCCCCAAGCTTGAGCGATGCTTTCTCCTTCGCGAGGCCAAAAATTATATATATAATTGCGATCACGATGAACAAGATGCATAGGGTAATACTTTTGATGAAATTCCAATTTCACTCTTTTATAGTTCCATGATCTCGTATCACATAGCCTATACCATGTCAATGCGTCTTCCTTCAAAGATAAAGGAAAAGCCTTCTTCTTAACAACATCATCGGGTATACCTGCAAGCTTAAATAGTCCACAAATATCATCCACATAGCGAAGATGCTCGTCAGGATGCTTTGTTCCATCTCCTGTAAAAGTATTAGCCAGCAGTTTTTCCATGATACCCGAAGGAAATTCAAAAGGAGTTTCATTTTCAATAGGTTCAGTAGGTTGAGGGGCAACTCTTTGCTCTACTGGAAGGGGTGAAGATACCCCGAACAAGCCCCTCATAGAATTACTTTCCATAGTAACAAGTGACAGAAAATTTCAGCACACTATATAAATTTTTCCTTACCAAATTCCACCTACCAAAGGCGCTACACTCCCCGGCAACGGCGCCAGAAAAGAGTCTTGATGACCCACAAGTATAGGGGATCTATCGTAGTCCTTTCGATAAGTAAGAGTGTCGAACCCAACGAGGAGCAGAAGGAAATGATAAGCGGTTTTCAGCAAGGTATTCTCTGCAAGTACTGAAATAAGTGGTAACAGATAGTTTTGTGATAAGATAAATTGTAACGAGCAACAAGTAACAAAAGTAAATAAGGTGCAGCAAGGTAGCCCAATCCTTTTTGTAGCAAAGGACAAGCCGGAACAAACTCTTATAATAAGAAAAGCGCTCCCGAGGACACATGGGAATATCGTCAAGCTAGTTTTCATCACGCTCATATGATTCGCGTTCGGTACTTTGATAATTTGATATGTGGGTGGACCGGTGCTTGGGTGCTGTTCTTACTTGAACAAACATCCCACTTATGATTAACCTCTATTGCAAGCATCCGCAACTACAACAAAAGTATTAAGGTAAACCTAACCATAGCATGAAACATATGGATCCAAATCAGCCCCTTACGAAGCAACGCATAAACTAGGGTTCAAGCTTCTGTCACTCTAGCAACCCATCATCTACTTATTACTTCCCAATGCCTTCCTCTAGGCCCAAATAATGGTGAAGTGTTATGTAGTCGACGTTCACATAACACCACTAGAGGTTAGACAACATACATCTCATCAAAATATCGAACGAATACCAAATTCACATGACTACTAATAGCAAGACTTCTCCCGTGTCCTCAGGAACAAACGTAACTACTCACAAAGCATATTCATGTTCATAATCAGAGGGGTAATAATATGCATAAAGGATCTGAACATATGATCTTCCACCAAGTAAACCAACTAGCATCAACTACAAGGAGTAATCAACACTACTAGCAACCTACTAGCACCAATCTCGGACTTGGAGAGAAGAATTGGATACAAGAGAAGAACTAGGGTTTGGAGATGAGATGGTGCTGGTGAAGATGTTGATGGAGATTGCCCTCTCCCGATGAGAGGAGCGTTGGTGATGATGATGGCGATGATTTCCCCCTCCCAGAGGGAAGTGTCCCCGGTAGAACAGCTCTACCAGAGCCCTAGATTGGTTCCGCCAAGGTTCCGCCTCGTGGCGGCGGAGTCTCATCCCGAAAGGTTTCTTCTTATTTTTTTCTCGTCGAAAGACTTCATATAGGAGAAGATGGATGTCGGAGAGCCACCAGGGGGCCCACGAGGTAGGGGGGCGCGCCCAGGGGGGAGGGGTGCGCCCCCCACCCTCGTGAGCAGGGTGTGGTCCCCCTGGCCTTCATCTTTTGCGATGTTTTTTCTTTATTTATTTTAAGATATTCCGTGGAGTTTCAGGCCTTTTGGAGTTGCGCAGAATAGCCCTTCAATATTTGCTCCTTTTCCAGCCCAGAATTCCACCTGCCGGCATTCTCCCTCTTCATGTAAACCTTGTAAAATAAGAGAGAATAGCCATAAGTATTGTGACATAACGTGAAATAACATTCCATAATGCGATAAATATTAATATAAAAGCATGATGCAAAATGGACGTATCATTAGGCGTCATGGTCTAGAGCATCCAAGAGGAATTGTGGATCGCCGAGTGACCAAGTCTATGAAAGTTTGGAAGTCACCTGAAAACTTACCATGAGTGACTGGGCGAGGTTCGTGTGACTTTGGCTCAAGGAGAATACGGTGAGGACTGTGTGTCTGAGACTGTGTGTCCTTTGGTTTAAATACCTAGCCGCTCCAACCAGACGCATAACTATCACAACAGTTGGAACTGGTCTACCAAATCATTGTCTTCACTGAGCTACGGTTCTATTTCCTCAACCCTTTCATTTCCTCATTCATGTGTTGATGGAATTTATCGTTACTGTTTGAAGACTTTGACTGAACACTTTCTCAATTTTCTCAATCCTGTTTCTTCAGTCATCTTGTCTTCTGCCTGCTTATCCTGTTTACACACTATCTATGCTCTGTGCATGTTTTATTTCATCATGATGACTATGTTCTGTCTTGTTAAGTATGCACCTGAGTACTTACTCCGCTGCTTGTAGTTCGTCACATAGCAAATTCCTCAGTCAGTATTTCCTCAATGACGAATTCGTAAAAATCGCCTATCTACCCCCCCCCCCCCCCCCAAGTCAATATAACGCACTTTCAAAAATGTCAAAAGTGTATCAAAAAATGTTTCATGTGTGCGATACAAATGCACATTGTGTATTGACAAAATTAGACATGTGTCAACAAAAAGTCCGGTTAAAACCAGCAAGAAAACAAAAATAAAAGAAAAAAAACAATGCAGAAAAATCAAGAAAGAAACAAAAGAAAACCAAATGTATAACAAAGAAAGAAACAACCAAAGAGAATCAGTAAAAAAAAGTATAACAAAGAAAAATAACCTGAAGAAAACCGGTGAGAAAACAAAGGACAAAAGAAACGAAAAAAGAAGAAGGAAAGAAAAACGAGAGCAGAGCAGGCGACTACCTGCTAAACGCTCTCAAGATTCAAAATAGACCGAGATCAGATAATTTGGTGTCGTGATTTTAAGGATTTGAAGTTGACGGTTTGATTTAGCTTTCATCTACAAGTTCAAGGGTGGTTATAGAATTTTTCTTTTCCCTTAGAGAGAGAGAGAGCATGCAAGAATCTCCAATCTAATGCTAAAATAATCGCATTAGTTGCAAGATTCATTCTTAAAATGAGTTATCTAACGAACGATTAGCCTGATTAGCTATCAGCTTCCACTAGTGAGTTTGTCTCGTCGAGGGCTTCAAAACAAGATCCTATGTCATCATTTTTTTGGGTGATTTTATTTGCCGCCTCTAGTTGCCAGAATATGTCAACATAGATGCCCATGCCAATCATGATTCATGAACAATTAAAAATGGATGATGTTTTTCAAATTCAAGATTTTTTATAAAATTGTATTTTTTTTCAAATTTCATGAACTTTTCTCAAATTCCTATATTGTTTTCAATTCTTTCTGTGTTCTTTTTAAATTCACGTTATTTCAAGAAATGTGAACTTTTTTAGAAGTCAACTAGTATATGAGTCAATCGGTTAACCAACATCTCCCGAGCGAGCGAGGTGTGAGCGTGTACCAACCAACCGAACGGGCGAGGAAGTTCCGTGTTGCTGGCACAGCCTGCTAGACGTTCCGTGCGAGCGTAAGCGTGCTAACTAGTGTTGAACGCGCTGAAAAGGAGGGGAGCACCTATGTGCCGCTTACTATGGCAGACTGTCGGGCAAACGCACAGGCGATCCGACTAGGCCGGCCCACTGGCGAACAAACAGATCTGTATCGAAAAGCGATCGAGCACTGTAGTACAAATTCGCAAAAAAGTCCAGCGCTATGAATAATTCATATATTTCAGAAAATGCTCAGGATTCCAAAAATGTTCATGTTTAAATAAATCCGCTTTTTTTAAAAAACATAATGTTTTATGGAACATGATCACTTTTCAAAAACTTTTAACAAATTTTGACAAAAATACAAAAATTTCCTAAAAATGCTAACAATTTTTGAAAATCACAAAAAAAATTGAGCATATGGAATTTTATTTGAAAACAGCGAAAATATTTTGAAACTCTTAACAAATGTATTAGACATGCACATTTTTTCAAACTGCAAAATAAAATTTAAAGTATGAACATTTTTTTAGAAACAGGAAAATAAATTGGAAACACAAAAGTTTTTTGGAAAGACGGACATTTGTTAACTGTGGAACACATTTGGAAACATGAAGTATTTTTGGAAACATGAACATTTCTTTAAAACGAGAACATTTTTTGAAATTTGTGAACAATTTTCGGAAACGCAAAAGGTTTTTGAAAATATGATCATTTTTTAAACTGCGGAACAAATTTGGAAACATGAACAATTTTTGGAAACAAGATCATTTTTTGAAATATACGAACAATTTTCCAAATTTGTGAACAATTTTTTAAATTGGAACTATTTTTGGGAAAAAAAAGGTTTCTTGAAAACACGAACATTTTTTTAACTGCGGAATCAATTTGAAAACAAGAACATATTTTGAAACTCCCAATTTTTTTGTAAAATGTGAATTGTTTTATAAATAATGAAAGATTTTCAGTGAACACATAATTTTACAATAGATACGAGAAAGGAAAAGGAAAAAAACAGAAACTGGAAAAAAAGAGAAAAGAAAAAGGAAAAGGAAAAAAAATAAAAAAACAGTTCAGGAACCTCCTAAAAGGTTCCCAAAACCGGAAAAACCCAGCTAGGAACCTCCTGGAAGGTTCGCAAAATCGGGGTGGCTAGAGCGCTCGATGGGCCGGCCACATCATCCCTCGCATGCGAAACCTTGTGCGAAAGCTCGACAACTTGTTGCAATGTGCGTCCTATAGGATTTTTCGAAAAGGAGCTCTCAACATAATCATGAAAAGTAGCCCGAAAAAGTAGGATCTAGGCGATCAAAGAGGCGAGGGATCCCTTGCGCGCCGCCGGTGACGCCGCCGGTTCCCTCTCTCTCCGTCGGCTACTCCGGCGGCGGGAGGGAGGGGGAACCTCGAGTCTGTTCTCTAGGTGGGTGTGTGGTAGGGTTAGGGTTGAGGGAGACGTTGTCGAGGCCATTACGGTGGTGTCGCGTAGGAATAAGTTTCTCTGGGCTTCGTTCGCGGTCATGCGAGGCTTTTGCCTTCGTCTAGGAGCCAGCGGTGTTGGGGATCCCCGGATCTCGTCGAGGTCACGGGCTATGGTGGTTGGAGGTCCATCGGCACTAGCCGTTTGGATCCTCAGATGGGCGATGGAGGCAGGGAGACGAAGACCTTTCTTCTTCCTTGTTGGTATGATTTGCTGTTGTTGTTCTTCTCCTTCCTCTGTGCTGATGCTGGTGGGAGATCCTGCTTTGTCCGGGCGGATGGCCCGGCCGCGGTGCTGGACCGGTCGGATGACTCGAGTTCTCTTTCTTTCGGAAGGGACACTTTTCGCGGTACTCAATGCCAAAGATGGCGACGACTGTTGCTGGTGTGTTGGATTGATGTCCATGCCCTCTCAGCGCTGGTGTCAAAGAAAGGAGGAAGCAGCGTGGCGAAAATTGTACCGTGGTCGAAGATGATGACCTGTTTGCGACTGGTTGCAGATCCTTCTGCTGCAGGGGTCTTCTCTCAAGATTCAGGGATGATGACATATGGCTCCGGAGATCTTCTTGTGTTACGATTGTCTTAGGGTACTGTAGGTATTTGTGGTCCTTTGTGTTTGCGTTTCAGTGTGCTTGTAAGGATTAACTACTCTGTACTGATTCGTGATTCGAATGGAAAATTTATCAAAAAAATAATAATCATGAAAAGTAAATCAGAGAATTATGCACAGACCTAATAAGAAACACTAATTTGAATTATCCGGGTGCCTAAAATCATGCAAACTGACAAGTGATGCCCATAAAAGCCCACCAACGCTCGGCCTTGGGAGCAAATCATTGAACCCAGCCCATTGAATGCTAAGATTCTTTGTTCTCTCTCTCTCTCTCTCAACACGGAAGAATGCTTCTTGCGCGAGTTCAAATGTTCTGCGATGAACAGTAAAATAAAAAGAAGTAAAAAGAATTAAAATCGTTTTGTGGTAGACTTTGACACATGTTCTGTGCGCTTGCAAAATTTTATCAAGAAATGACATTCATGTAGTCGTGGCAAAAAATATTAAATGCTCCCAAAATTCTATTTTTTAAAGCAGAGTGTTGATTTTTTTTTGCCATAAATTCCAAGAATGTCTTTTCATGCTGAAATTTGTCAAGCCCACAAAATATTTGTCAAAGTATGCCAAAAATAATAATATAATTTTAATTTGCTTTCCGCTTTTTTGAATTTTACTGCTCATCCTGAGCTCATGAGAGCTCGGAGCGGAAGAGGACTTTCACTTCTAGCTCGTCATACGAGTTTTTCTTTTAAGCAATGTTACGAATTACTTCCTCCGTTCCAAAATAGATGACCCAACTTTATACTAACTTTAGTATAAAGTTGGGTCATTTATTTTGTAACCGAAGGAATACGATTGAGTCTTGAGCCTAGGCGCTACAGCTTACATCTACATTAGAATTGTCTTGTACATGCTGCCGATTGACGAGTTCCTCGGCAGTCCAAAGAATCAACTGTCGCACTAGCCTTATAACATCTATAGCAGGATATGTCAAATATGATCTCTCAAACGTATGCAAATGTGTCCGGACAAGCCTCAAGTTTTACTTGTTGCATCCGAACACCTTATACTAGATTCTTAAATCCATACAAAGACATGAAAACGAAATAACCTACGTACTATGTCGACCACCTAGCTACTTATCATCGGAGATGTCGATGATCTTCGTGCCTGGCTCCGGCAGGATTGGCGGCAGCTGCAGCTCTCGCTCCTCCGGCTGCTCCGCTCCGGCCTCCTCTGTCTCTATCTCCGCATTGAGTTCTGAGAAGAGCGCGTTGAACACCGCCTGCTCCCGTCGGAGGAACGCATGGTTGGTCTCCACATAGGCGTCATCCTGGATGGATTCCAGGTTGGCCTGCTGCTCCGCCATCTCGTCGGACTGGGCGACGGCGAACTCCGCCTCTGTCTGCTCCATGTTTAAGCCTGACAGCTGCTGCTCTGGCAGCTCCGGCTCCTCCACCCCATCAGAGCCAGCTCCTCCTCCTCCTCCTCTTTCCCCGGTTGCGCCTCCTCCTCCTCCGGCTCCGACGAGTCTGGAGGCAGCCCAACAGCTATACGGGCTGTGCGTGCGGCTTGTCTCGCCCGGATCTCCTGCTGGATCACGGGGCGGCGCTCTGGCGTGAGCGTTGCATAGTAGGTTATCTTACTCCGAACCATGGCAGACCACCAGAGCGTGGGCAGAGCGCCGGAGCGGGACAGGGAGGAGGTGGATGGGATTGGATTGGCGGCGGCGGGAGGGGAAAGGTGGATGGACTAGGTGTTGGAGAACGTAGCAGAAATTCAAAATTTTCCTACGAGTCACCAAGATCTATCTATGGAGAGACTAGCAACGAGAGAGAGGGGAGTTCATCTACATACCCTTGTAGATCGCTAAGCGGAAGCGTTCAAGAGAACGGGGTTGAGGGAGTCGTACTCGTAGTGATCCAAATCACCGAAGATCCTAATGCCGAACAGACGACACCTCCGCGTTCAACACACGTGCAGCCCGGGGACGTCTCCCGCGCCTTGATCCAGCTAGGAGAGAGGGACGGGTTGGGGAAGATTCCGTCCAGCAGCAGCACAACAGCGTGGTGGTGGTGGAGGAGCGTGGCACTCCAGCAGGGCTTCGCCAAACACCGCAAGAGACGAGGAGGGAGAGAGGTAGGGCTGCGCCAAGGAGAGGAAAAACTCATCTGTTTGCAGCCCCCAACACCTCAAGTATATATAGGGGAAGGGGAAGGGCTGCGCCCCCATCTAGGGTTCCCTCCCTAGGGGTGGCGGTAGCCCCAAAACCCATCTAGGGTGCGGCCAAAGGAGGGAGAGGGGGAAACTTGCCCCCCAAGTAAGGTGGAGGCGCCCCCTCCCCAAACCCTAGGCGCCATGGGCCCTAGTGGGGGGGGGGTCGCACCAGCCCACCTGGGGCTGGTCCCCTCCCACACTTGTCCCATGCAGCCATCTGGGGCTGGTGGCCCCACTTGGTGGACCCCCGGGACCCTCCCGGTGGTTCCAGTGCCAAATGGACGGCACCTCCGCGTTCAACACACGTGCAGTCCGGAGACGTCTCCCACGCCTTGATCCAGCAAGGAGAGAGGGAGAGGTTTGGGAAGACTCCGTTCAGCAGTAGCACAACGGTGTGGTGGTGGTGGAGGAGCATGGCACTCCAGCAGAGCTTCGCCAAACACCGCAAGGGACGAGGAGGGAGAGAGGTTGGGCTGCGCCAAGGAGAGGAAAAACTCATCTGTTTGCAGCCCCCAACACCTCAAATATATATAGGGGAAGGGGAGGGGCTGCGCCCCCATCTAGGGTTCCCTCCCTAGGGGTGGCGGCAGCCCCAAAACCCATCTAGGGTGCGGCCAAGGGGGGAGAGGGGGAAACTTGCCCCCCAAGTAAGGTGGAGGCGCCCCCTCCCCAAACCCTAGGCGCCTTGGGCCCTAGTGGGGGGGCGCACCAGCCCACCTGGGGCTGGTCCCCTCCCACACATGGACCATGCAGCCCTCTGGGGCCGGTGGCCCCACTTGGTGGACCCCCGGGACCCTCCCGGTGGTCCCGGTACATTACCGATAGTACCCGGAACTTTTCCGGTGACCAAAACAGGACTTCCCATATATAAATCTTTACCTCCGGATCATTCTGAAACTCCCCGTGACGTCCAGAATCTCATCCAGGACTCTGAACAACATTCGGTAACCACGTATATCTATTCCCTATAACCCTAGCATCATCGAACCTTAAGTGTGTAGACCCTACGGGTTCGGGAACCATGCAGACATGACCAAGACGTTCTCCGGTCAATAACCAACAGCGAGATCTGGATACCCATGTTGGCTCCCACATGTTCCACGATGATCTCATCGGATGACCATGATGTCAAGGATTCAATCAATCCTGTGTACAATTCCCTTTGTCTAGCGGTATAGTACTTACCCGAGATTCGATCGTCGGTATCCCGATACCTTTTTCAATCTTGTTGCCGACAAGTCTCTTTACTCGTTCCGTAACATATCATCCCGTGATCAACCCCTTGGTCACATTGTGCACATTATGATGATGTCCTACCGAGTGGGCCCAAAGATACCTCTCCGTCACACGGAGTGACAAATCCCAGTCTCGATTCGTGCCAACCCAACAGACACTTTCGGAGATACTCGTAGTGCACCTTTATAGCCACCCAGTTACGTTGTGACGTTTGGTACACCCAAAGCATTCCTACGGTATCCGGGAGTTGCACAATCTCATGGTCTAAGGAAATGATACTTGACATTAGAAAAGCTTTAGCATACAAACTACACGATCTTTGTGCTAGGCTTAGGATTGGGTCTTGTCCATGGTCAGAAAACCGTAACCATCTATTGATCAACGAGCTAGTCAACTAGAGGCTTACTAGGAACATGGTGTTGTCTATGTACCCACACATGTATCTGAGTTTCCTATCAATACAATTATAGCATGGATAATAAACGATTATCATGAACAAAAAAATATAATAACAATAACTAATTTATTATTGCCTCTAGGGCATATTTCCAACACCAGGGTTGCGGGATTCCGGCCGGGTTAAATAGGCGGATTTGCTCTCAGGAGGCGAGCCGGAGCGGCGCCACGCGGCGATGGAGGAGGCGTCCGTCGGACCATTGAGTTTCCAGGCGAGTCCGCGTGAGACCCCTTCGTTAGTTCTACGTGACGGCGTGCTCAGGCGTACCCGGGCGCCCCCATATTCGCCTCATATTTAGGCAGGATATGAGGGGTGCCGGTCAGCCAGTCGTTTGATGCCCGTTTGAGGGGGACGTCTTGGTGAGAGAAACGTGACCGGTGGGTGACCGGACGGCCCATCCATAACAAATTAGAAACATAGGACTCTGTAAAGGAGGATTACCCCGGTTTTTCCTATTTGCTGCTTTTTGCGGCAAACTGCCGAAGCGACGCACAAGGGGACACCGACGACCGTTTGGGATGGGCCAGCCCATTAAAATTTTCAACAATTCCGGTTTTGGGAACTTTCTAGTTGGTTCTCAGCCGGTTTTCTTTGGTTTTGGAAATCTTCTAGGAGGTTCCTGGACCGTTTTTTTTCTTTTTTCTTTTCCATTTTCCCTTTTCTGTTTCTTTTTCTTTCTTTTTCATTTTTTGTTTTCCTTTTTTCTGTTTTCAAGTTTATTTTCATCTTCTCAAAAAAAGTTTGTGTTGTTCATAAATTGTTCAAAACTTCATGAAATGTTCCTATTTCAAATTTTGTTCCCAATTTTTCTAAAATGTCCATACTTTCAAAATATTGTTCAGAAGTTCAAAATATGTTCTTTTAAATTTTTGTTCATAAATTTAAAAAATGTTCTTGATTTCAAATTTTGTTCACCGAGTTGATTTTTTGTATTTCTCTTTTTTTCTTTTCTCTATTTCTTTTGTAATTCTTAATCTACTCGTTTTTTCTTTCTATTTTATTTTTCAGAATTCCAAATTTTGTTCAAAATTTCAAAAAATGTTCTGAAGTTAAAAATTGTTCCTGCTTCTTTATTTTGTTCAGAAGTTCCAAAAAACTTAGTTATTTTTACAACATGTTCACATATTTGAAAAAATGTTCACCTTTCAAAAAATGTTCCTAAATTTAAAAAGGTGTTCGCCTTTCAAAATATGTTCATAACTTCAAAAAATGTTCTGCTTTTCAATTTTTGTTCACATATTCCATGAATGATCATAATGTTCGCTTTTTCTAATTTTTGTTCATAGATGCAAAAAATGTTTCCTTTTGTCCAAAATGTCCTTGTTTTAAAATTGTTTATTTTTCAGACCTTTGTTCATAAATCTGAAAAAGTCCCAATTTTAAATTTGTTTGCAAATTCAAATTGTTCGTGTTTGTCAAAAAATTGGAATTGAAAAAAGGTTCCTGCTTTTCAAAATTTGTTCACAAGTTCACACATTCTTCCATTTTAAAATCCAAAAATTGGGCAATTTCTTCAATACTTGTTTGTGTATTATGAAAATCGTTCAGAAATTCCTTTAAAAGTATTCAGATTTTTATATAGATGTTTGAAAAAATGGAAAATATTTTGATATGTCGGTATTTTTAGTACTAAAAGATTTCACACTGAATGTTTGACATTAGCGTTGATCACCTCCGGTTGTTAGGTACCGTCTCTACAAGCGCTAGGTCATGAGTTCGAATCCTGGTTGAGGCAGCTCCTTTTTGCGTTATATTTTCCACGACCACCCTATGCGAAGCCCCGCCAATCTGCCGCAAAATGGGGCAGGTAGGAGGTCCCGATTACCCCGGTCTCTGACTGAACATCATTAATTTTTATTCTTTTTGCGTTATATTTTCCACCTCTGGCTGCTCCTGCGTGGGCCAGCCCAGACAAAGACCATCATATGCGAAGCCCCGCCAATCTGCCGCAAAATGCGGCAGATAGGAGGTCCCGATTACCCCAGCCTCTGACTGAACATCCATTAATTTTTATTTTATTTTTTGCGGGGGAATTTTTATTCTTTTTTGAAAAGGAGGATTACCCCGGCCTCTGCGTCGATTGATGCACAGCCATAACCAATCAGAAACACAAAACAACTATGTAAAGGAAAACGCATCATCATCTCAGTGAGAATAGATAAATCACGCGACTAAACTGCAGAGAACAAAAGGGGGATTAATTGGAGTGATGGGCGTTGGTTTACCGGTCTCCTTCAAAATGATTGCGCCGCGACGCCGACGTAGAGCGCGACGGCAACCAGGGCCATGACAAAAGACCAACGGAAGGGAGCCGATGTGGTGCGCCAAGGAGAAGAAACCACGAGATCGCCGTCGTAAATCGCGAGAACGTCGCCATCGCGCGGTTGATGGAGATATTGCGTTGGTCCGTCAACTTGGGACCAGAAAATATTGGCAACTTTGTTAAAATTCAGGACCTTATAACTGAAAGGTAAAAGGATAGGAAAAGATCACGGCACCCTGGATTCGGACTTGGGAAGATTCATGACTGCGACTGCGCGCCTGCCTTCCCTCGTACTCCTAGAAGTTAAGGATGATTAGTTGGTTCGGAGTCGCTTGTAAAGTTCTCTTTTTTTCTTGTAATAAATTATATACTGACCATACTGAATATTTTGTGAATCAGTATATTTGTGTACACATGAATGTGATGTAGATCCGTAACTACAACGAGAAGGCTACGCACTGCAGTATAATTTAGCATCTACGTGATGTAATTCTAGCAACTAGTGTGTGGCGGTACACCTCATCGTACTGTTTTAAACGCCTCCACTAGCTAGCATGGTTGCCAGAACCGAGTGCCAAAGGCCAGCAGAAAGCCCAAGAGGGCAAGAAGCTGCATCCATGCACGAAGAGAAGATGAACATTAGTTGGCCTTCCAAGCACCACAGAGCCAGGATTCAGGAAGGCAGAGGGGATTCCTGTTTCCCAACAAAAACTAATCAGCAGTACGAGAACTAAACAGGCTATAGAATGATTCAGCGGGTAATAATATTAACAAGAGGGCCGAGATAAGTCCACTAATTCAAAAGCATATACCATCATTATTGGGATTTGGGGATCGGGCGAGAGGGTTCTGGGAACAGAACTCACTCGTTTAACACGAACCGTATGGTCAGCGAGTGTGATACCGTGAGATCTCTGCGAAGGCAACAGCATTCTGGGAACAGAACTCGCTTAAGAACGAGATGTGATTCTTATTTGTATTCCAGGATCGGTTGGTGGTTGCGACAACAGAATCAGGAGGATCTTGCTTGATCCGGGTCAGAATTCTCAGCTCTGCTCTAACGCTCCCCAACATCGACCGTATCAAACCATGGTATCCAAGTTCAGCGGTCAGAGTTGTATATTACGGAACTTTATATTCTCTGGTCGCCGAGCTTCACTTGCAAGTTGAAATTAACCACTCGATCAGAATCAGTGAAACAGTTAGTGTACGACAACGCACGGTTTATATTGTTTCTGACTGAAGAAAACATACGTCCTAAAAAGCATCGCTAGCGGAGTCGTTGCATTGCCCCGATTGGCATAATAACCATCAATACGGCGATTTTGGCCGAAAAGAGCACTCCAGCTCAGTCGTCGTAATTATAGATCATGGTGTATATATTATTGAATTCATGCTCCAGCTAACTCATCCAAAAGTCCGAACTGATGGAGGAAGGTGGGCAATATATTTCAACACTCCCCCTCACGTCTAGGCTATTTTAGTCCTTAGACATGGGATCA
This sequence comes from Triticum aestivum, assembly GCF_018294505.1. Classification (NCBI taxonomy): domain Eukaryota; kingdom Viridiplantae; phylum Streptophyta; class Magnoliopsida; order Poales; family Poaceae; genus Triticum; species Triticum aestivum. The sequence goes on along the minus strand of NC_057810.1, from coordinate 523,470,456 downwards.
ATGTAGGCTGCAGAATCGTTTTTATTTAATACTGCGTTGGCAGAGTCTTGAACTCAAGACCTCTTGGCTCTGATACCATGTAAGATAGTTTGGGAAGCGTAGAACCCTTTGTTTCGGGCCGTGTGTATATATTGAGGCAATGCCTTGGCACATAAGTTTACAGATAGAACCGATCGAGAGAGAGGGAGATCGGTTAGAGAGAGATCGACCAGGAGAGGGTCGTTACAGGAGATAAAGAGAGAAGAAGAGATAGAATCGAATACAAGTTAAACACCTCTTCTATCCCTATACAATAATTCTAACACTCCCCCTCAATCTAAACCTCAAACCTTGCTAAGGTTGAGATTGTACTTGAACTCATCGAGTCTTCTCTCTGACAAGGGTTTTGTGAACCCATCCGCAAGTTGGTCCCCTGTAGGAATAAACCGGATCTCAAGTAGCTTTCGAGCTACTCTCTCTCTGACAAAATGGAAGTCCACTTCAATATGTTTTGTTCGTGCATGAAAAACGAGATTTGCTGAAAGGTAAGTTGCACCAATATTGTCACACCACAGCCGTGCAGCTTTTGGAGCTTTAATCCCAAGTTCATAAAGTAATGTTTGTATCCACATCACTTCAGCTGTAGCATTTGCCAAAGACTTATATTCAGCCTCCGTACTGGATCTTGAAACAGTAGCTTGCTTTCTTGCACTCCATGACACAAGGTTAGATCCCAGAAACACAGCAAAACCATCAGTAGATCTCCTATCATCAGCACACCCTGCCCAGTCTGCATCAGAATACGCAGTAACAAGCAAGGAAGGGGACTTAACAATCTGAAGTCCAAGTCCTTGAGTATACTGAAGATACCTTATAATTCTTTTAACTGTTGTCCAATGAGTGGTTGTACGAGCATGTAAATATTGACATACCTTGTTGACGGAATAGGAGATATCAGGACGTGTAAGAGTCAAATATTGCAAGGCACCTACAATACTTCTATAATTTGTTGCATCCTCTGGACCAAGAGCTTCTCCACTGTCAATTGTAAGCTTTTCTGAGGTGGAGAGTGGTGTACTAACCGGTTTGCAATTCTCCAATCCTACTCTCTTTAGAACATCAGCTGTATATTTCTCTTGTGATAGAAGTATTCCATCTCTGATTTGCTTTACTTCTATGCCAAGAAAGTAGTGAAGATCACCTAGATCTTTGAGAGCAAACTCAAGCTTTAAATCCTTAAGCAAACAAGTAGTGGCCTCTTGACTTGAGGTAGCAACAATTATGTCATCAACATAAACAAGGACAAAGATAGTAATATTGCCTTTGCTATAAAAGAACAAGGATGTATCTACCTTAGATGATGTGAAGCCAAACTGCTATAGCTGCATGCTCAACCTGGAATACCATGCTCTTGGAGCTTGCTTCAGGCCATATAAGGCTTTATCCAACTTACATACATAATGTGGTGTGCTGTGACTTTCATAACCTTGTGGTTGCCGCATGAACACTTCTTCCTCAAGAACACCATGAAGAAACGCGTTCTGAACATCTAGCTGTCTTAAGCTCCAACCTCTGGAAACAACAATGGACAAAACAAGATGAATAGTAGTTGCTTTAACCACATGACTAAAGGTATCATCATAATCAATTCCAAACCTTTGCTTGAAGCCCTTTGCAACTAACCTTGCCTTGTATTTGTCTATACTGCCATCTGATTTTCTCTTAATCTTGTATACCCATTTACAGTCAATTATATTAGTGCCATGCTGCGGTGGTACTAGATGCCAAGTCTGATTTTTTATAAGTGCATTATATTCATTATCCATGGCTTCCTTCCAATCTCTATTAGCAAGAGCATCATGCAGATTAACAGGTTCACCAGAAGTGGCAAGAAAAGCACGTTTGGTCGGATTATACCTGATTGTACCATCACTATATTGTTTTTCTTTAACAATACCTGACCGAGACCTGGTGTTTCGACGAAGAGGCGAAGGAGCCAGAGAAACAGTTTCTGTTGGCTGTGGCGCAGAAGATCATGCTGCTTCGGTGTTGTGCATAGAAGATCCAGGCAGATCGGGCTCCTGATCCAAGGAAGATTGACGCTGGAGGCGCTGCTCCTCGTCTGGCGCGCAGCCAGGGCCGACCGGCGAATCAGACCCGCCTGGCGGGTCCCGTGGTGTCGCAGCAGAACCGACCGAGCCGGTCGGTGGGGCCCAGGGCGATGTGGCGACGCGGGACTCGCTCCCCCCCCCCCCGCGCGCCTCGCTCGATGGGCGTGTCAGGGCGCGCTGGCGGACGTTGGCGTGGCGCGCCTGGACTGGCGCGGCCCACCTGGTCGACTGCACCGCTGTCGGCCACCAGAGGACGCAGGGGCGGATCTGCATCGGATCGCGCGCCTGCAGTCTGCCGCAAATCCGGCTCGGATCTCGCGCTGGCAGTAGGATCAGCATCAGATTCCGTTCCTGGTTTGTCCTGTGTGCACATAAAATGATAAGTAGAATCTGCACAAGATGTGTTAGAAACACAGTTTTCTTTGGATTTTTGCACATGGTCATGATCAGTTAATTCACCCCCGTGATCAGGACGTGTAGGAGAGTCGGAGAGAAGTGCAATTTCTGCACGAAGCAAAGCACCCGCATTGGGATGAAGCTTGGAGAAAGGAAATAGTGTCTCATCAAAATTAACATCTCGAGAGATATAGATGCGTCCGGTGGATGGTTCAAGACACTTGTAACCCTTATGAAGATTACTGTACCCAAGAAAAACACATTATGTGGAACGAAGTTCAAGTTTGTGACGATTGTATGGACGTAAATTGGGGTAACAAGCACACCCAATTTTTTTGAGATAATTGTAATCTGGCTTTTGGTTATACAACCGTTCTAAAGGAGTAGAATTGCCAATGACCTTACTGGGAAGACAATTTATGAGATATGTAGCTGTGATGAAAGCCTCATCCCAATACTTGAGGGGCATAGATGCATGAGCTAAGAGAGAGAGACCAACTTCGACGATATGACGATGTTTGCGTTCAGCAGAACCGTTTTGCTGATGAGCATGAGGGCAAGACACATAATGAGTGATCCCAATGCTACGGAAGAAGGAGTTGAGTTTTTCATACTCCCCTCCCCAGTCACTTTGGACTGAAATAATTTTTCTATTGAAGTGGCGTTCAACTAGCTTCTGAAACCCTTGGAAGATGGAAAAAACTTCAGATTTATGTTTAAGCAAATAAATCCATGTGAACTTGCTGTAATCATCAATGAAGCTAACATAATATTTTTTTCGACCAAAAGAATCTCGAGCATGACCCCATACATCACTGAAGATTAATTGTAATGGGGCATGAGACACAGTAGTAGACTTAGGATAGGGAAGCTGATGGCTCTTGGCACATTGACATGCTTCACAAACAGACTCATGGTTTAAGCTATGTGACAAAGAAAGTTTGTCTTTATTGACTACTTGCCTAACTATGACTGAAGAGGGATGTCCTAATCTTTGATGCCACCGTTCAAGCAAGGGCTTAACGACGGAATAGAAGCGACGATGCTTGTTGCTAAATGCTCCAGAGGAGATGGGGTAGAGGCCGCCGACGCATCTACCGTGATAGAGAGGTGCCCTCGTTGCCCGATCCTTAATGAAAAAATAGCGAGGGTTAGTTTCAAAGAAAACATCATTATCGGTGGCTAAACGAGACATGGAGGCAAGATTTTTGTCAGCTTGAGGGACATGAAGGACATCTTTAAGAACAAGATCACGTTGCAGACTAGGGGAATTAAGTGAAACTTGACCAATGTGACAAATTTCCATACCTTTACCGCTAACCGTGTGGATCTGATCATTGCCATGGTACGTCTCCCGTAGAGCAAGTTGCTCTAACTCGTTTGTGACATGATCGGTAGCCCCGAAGTCAACGTACCAGACACCCTCCCCGCCTTGCTCGCGCATGGCTGCTGCAATGAGTTTGGAGTCAGGGACAAAATTCTCATCGTACCGATGCCAGCAATCGATGACCTCATGGCCAGCTTTCTTGCAGAGCTGACACCGAGGGCGAGGCCGCGAGGGAGGGTGGCGGCGGCCAGTGTTGGAGTTGAAGCCGCCACCCCCGTGGTTGTGGCCGTAGCCGCCACCAGAGCGGGCACCGTCGCCCGAGGAAGCACTACGGCCGCGTCCGCCACCACGGTTGGTGCCCTGGTGACCACGGCCACGGCCACGTCCCCTGGAAGCAGAGTATGCAGAGGATTGCCGAAGATCGCCGCCGTGGAGGAGGGTGAGGCGGGCGTCGAAGCTGAGCAGCTGGCTGTGCAGCTCGGGAACCGTGATGGGTTCCACTCGGGCTACCAGCGCAGAGACGACTGGATTGCACTCCATGTCAAGGCCGGCAAGGATCTTGGAGACGATCTCTGGGTCGGAGAGGGCCGAGGCGGTGCAGGCGACTTCATCGGTGAGGGTTTTGATCTTGCCGAGGTACTCTGCCATGGTCAAGTTACCTTTTTTTAGGTTGGTGAGCTCGATGCGGGTGTTGATCGCCTGCGCCTGGCTTTGGGCGATGAACATGGTGTTGATGGCGCGCCATACTTCGGCCGGCGTCTGGAGCATGGCCACCTGGGACAAGATCTCGCGGGAAAAAGAACCCATCAAGAACCCTTGGAGTTGTTGTTGTTGCGCATACCAGAGAGTGCGGGCGAAGTTGGCGACTTGCTCTTCCTTGCCCTCCTTGGTGATGGTGAGGGTAGGCGGCGGTGGAGGGCTCGTGGGATCAAGGTGGTGCTCCATCTGAGCACCCTTGATCTGAGGAAGCACGATGGCTTTCCAGAGGAGGAAGTTTCCCCTCGTCAGCTTCTCCTGTGGTGGCGATCCGAGGAAGGTATTGGTGGCTGTGGAGGATGACGCAAAGGTGGAGGCGGAGGAGGTGGTGGTGATCACGCCCATGGTGCTAGGTGACATGGAGGCGGAGGTGGTGGACATGGCTCGGTCGCGAACGGTAGCTAGATGCGATCTCTCTTGATCTGATGAGGAAGAGGCTCTGTTACCATGTTGAATTCATGCTCCAGCCAACTCATCCAAAAGTCTGAACTGATGGAGGGAGGTGGGCAATATATTTCAACATATATGAAACATGAGACTCCATATTTATAGGTTTGTAGGCTGTGGGCCTTGATATGAAAAGCGCACCATCAGCCAACCGGGAAGGAAGTTTCAGCTTCCTCCTCGTCCTCCCATGTAGCCCATTTCCTCACTCGGTCAATGGCGCAGATGGCAGAAGACACCATGGTACCGGGAAGCATGCCAATTAATGACGGCCAGCCACGTGCCAACAACCGATGACCATTAGTGTCATCCATATTTTTCCGCCGGTCATCACGTTTTCGCGCCGCCCACGACTATACAAAAGTCGTTGCCATGGCCAAATTGCTTACAAGGTCTAGTTCGAACACCACAACATACATGCTCGATCTCCCTCCTAGCCATGGCCAAATAGCCCAAAACACAACATCCACTCCTATCTCACCGTTGCAATGTCGTTAACCCATGGTGGGACTGGGTGCCGCTCTCAGATGACGAGGATCGGATCCTAGATGAGGTGGTGCCAGAGGAGGAGGCGAAGGATCGACATTATGCATTGGAGGCACGAAGGAGCATCCCACTTCGATGAGTGTCTGGATCGGAATTTGAAAACACACACTCCATCAAGTACGACTCGCATATGATATGACGGATCGTGCCATATACCCCCCCCGCCCCCACCCCCTCCTCGATGACCGCCAGTAGTAACGGAATGAAGACGAGGTCACTGGACCGTCACACTGCCCCTCGTAGAGGACAAGGCGACTCGTCACATATTCATGTTGAAGGAAATATGCCCTAGAGGCAATAATAAAGTTGTTATTTATATTTCCTTATATCATGATAAATGTTTATTATTCATGTTAGAATTGTATTGACCGAAAACTTAGTACATGTGTGAATACATAGACAAACAAAGTGTCACTAGTATGCCTCTACTTGACTAGCTCGTTGAATCAAAGATGGTTAAGTTTCCTAGTCATAGACATGAGTTTCATTTGATTAACGGGATCACATCATTAGAGACTGATGTGATTGACTTGACCCATTCCGTTAGCTTAGCACTTGATCATTTAGTATGTTGCTATTGCTTTCTTCATGACTTATACATGTTCCTATGACTATGAGATTATGCAACTCCCGTTTACCGGAGGAACACTTTGTGTGCTACCAAACGTCACAACGTAACTAGGTGATTATAAAGGTGCTCTATAGGTGTCTTCGAAGGTACTTGTTGAGTTGGCGTATTTTGAAATTAGGATTTGTCACTCTGATTGTAGGAGAGGTATCTCAGAGACCTCTTGGTAATGCACATCACTATAAGCCTTGTAAGCAATGTGACTAATGAGTTAGTTGCGGGATGATGCATTACATAACGAGTAAAGAGACTTGTCGGTAACGAGATTGAGCTAGGTATTGAGATACCGATGATCGAATCTCGCGCAAGTAACATACCAATGACAAAAGGAACAACGTATGTTGATATGCGGTTTGACCGATAAAGATCTTCGTAGAATATGTGGGAGCCAATATGAGCATCCAGGTTCTGCTATTGGTTATTGATCGAATACGTGTCTCGGTCATTTCTACATAGTTCTCGAACCCGTAGGGTCCGCACGCTTAAAGTTCGGTGACGATTTATATTACGAGTTATGTGTTTTGATGTATCGAAGGTAGTTCGGAGTCCCGGATGAGATCGGGGACATGACGAGGAGTCTCAAAATAGTCGAGATGTAAAGATCGATATATTGGACGACTATATTCGGACATCGGAAAGGTTCCGAGTGATTCGGGTATTTTTCGGAGTACCTGGAAGATACGGGAATACAGGAAAGAAATATTGGACCTCATGGGCCAAGTGGTGGAAGAGAGGAGGCAGGGCAAGGCAGGGCGCGCGGCCCCCCTAGCCGAAACCGAATTGGACTAGGGGGCCGGGCCCCCTTTCCTTTCTCTCCTCCCTCTCCTTCCTTCTTCCCTCCTTCCCTTTGGTGGACTCCTACTAGGACTTGGAGTCCTAGTAGGACTCCACACTTGGCGCGCCCATAGGGGCTGGCCGGCCTCCCCTCCTCTCCTCCTTTATATACTGAGGCAAGGGGCACCCCATGGACACAAGTTGATCTGTTTATCTCTTCCAGCCATGTGCGGTGCCCCCTCCACCATATTCCACCTCGGTCATATCATAGCGGTACTTAGACGAAGCCTGCGTCGGTAACAACATCATCACCTTCATCACGCCGTCGTGCTGACGGAACTCTCCCGTGAAGCTCTGCTGGATCGGACTTCACGGGACGTCATCGAGCTGAACGTGTGCTGAACTCGGAGGTGCCGTACGTCCGGTACTTGGATCGGTCGGATCGTGAAGACGTACGACTACATCAACTGTGTTGTGCTAACGCTTCCGCTTTTCGTCTACGAGGGTACGTGGACTCAATCTCCCCGCTCGTTGCTATGCATCACCATGATCTTGCGTGTGTGTAGGAATTTTTTTTAAATTACCATGTTCCCCAACAGTGGCATCCGAGCCAGGTTTATGCGTAGATGTTATATGCACGAGTAGAACACAAGTGAGTTGTGGACGATACAAGTCATACTGCTTACCAGCATGTCATACTTTGATTCGGCGGTATTGTTGGATGAAGCGGTCCGGAGCAACATTACGCGTACGCTTACGCGAGACTGGTTCTACCGATGTGCTTTGCACATAGGTGACTGGCTGGTGTCAGTTTCTCCAACTTTAGTTGAACCGAGTGTGGCTACGCCCGGTCCTTGTTCAAGGTTAAAACAACACTAACTTGATGAAATATCGTTGTGGTTTTGATGCGTAGGTAAGAACGGTTCTTGCTCAGCCCATAACAGCCACGTAAAACTTGCAACAACAAAGTAGATGACGTATAACTTGTTTTTGCATGGCATGTTGTGATGTGATATAGTCAAGACGTGATGAGATATAAGGGCTACAAATGAGTCGAGTTCGAGCGAGTTGGATTAGGCTCAGCTCAGATTATACTAAAATTCGAGCGAGCTCAAACTGAGTGAAGCTCATGGTCGAGCCGTAGAAAGTAGCTCGTGCTCAGCTTGTATCGATCTCGAGCTAATCTCGAGCTAGTTTCGAGCTAAGTAATAAGATGATTTTATGAATAGGCAATTTTTCAAACATTATAGCCAACAACACAACATAGAAAACCACTATAAAATTTGACTTATTCTCTCTCAACTAAAGACTAGCACTTTATAAATAGGGATTAATGAACTAGAAAGATATAAAATGAAGGTGCGTCTGCTCTTAAACTTTGGCTGAGAATAATAGAATATTTGACAGATGACTGACCACACACCATATTGAGGCTAAATTTCTCACGCTTAATAGGCCTCCATGTTTCCTACTAAGTAAAATTGAGAAAAAATTGGACACAACATATATGGCAATAAATTATCATATATCCTTTAAATATACATCAAATTATTTAACATAATTATATGACATCGAGCTGTCGAGCTAAAATCGAGCGAGCCAGTGTTGGCTCAAGATTAACTCATTTCTCTATCAAGCTAAATAAAGTGTTCATACTCAGGTCATTTCTTTTCGAGTTGATCTCGAGTCGAGCCAAAATACGAGTCGATCTCGATCCGCTCACGAGCCTCGAGCTTTTCTTGCAGCCCTAGATATAAGTTGTTGTATGAGATGATCATGTTTTGTTGAAGTTATCGGCAACTGGCAGAAGCCTTATGATTGTCTCTTTATTGCATAAGATGCAATCGCCCAATAATTGCTTTACTTTATCGCTATGAGATAGCAATAGTTGCAAGAGCAATAGTTGGCGATACGACCATGTGACGACACATTGATATATATCAAGATGATGGAGATCATGGTGTAATGTCGGTGACGTTGAAGATCATGACAATGCTTTGGAGATGGAGATCAAAGGCACAAGATGATGATGGCCATATCATGTCACATATTTTGATTGCATGTGATGTTTATCTTTTATACATCTTATTTTGCTTAGTTCGGCGGTAGCTTTATAAGATGATCTCTCACTAAATTTCAAGGTATAAGTGTTCTCCCTGAGTATGCACCATTGCGAAAGTTCTTCGTGCCGAGACACCACGTGATGGTCGGGTGTGATAAGCTCTATGTTCAAATACAACGGGTGTAAGACAGTTTTGCACACGCAGAATACTCAAGTTAAACTTGACGAGCCTAGCATATGCAGATATGGACTCGGAACACTCAGACCTAAAAGTCGAGCGTGAATCATATAGTAGATATGATCAACATAGTGATGTTCACCATTGAAAACTACTCCATCTCATGTGATGATCGGACATGGTTTAGTTGATTTGGATCACGTGATCACTTAGATGATTAGAGGGATGTCTATCTAAGTGGGAGTTCTTAAGTAATATGATTAATTGAACTTTAATTTATCATGAACTTAGTCCTGATAGTATTTTGCAAATAATGTTGTAGATCAATAGCTCGCGTTGTTGCTTCCCTATGTTTTATATGTGTTCCTAGAGAAAACTAAGTTGAAAGATGATAGTAGCAATAATGCGGACTGGGCTCGTGATCTGAGGTTTATCCTCATTGTTGCATTGAAGAATTGTGTCCTTGATGCACTGCTGGGTGACAGACCTATTGCAAGAGCAGATGCAGACGTTATGAACGTTTGGCTAGCTCAATATGATGACTACTTGATAATTTAGTGCACCATGCTTAACGGCTTAGAATCGGGACTTCAAAGACATTTTGAACGTCATGGACCATATGAGATGTTCCAGGAGTTGAAGTTAATATTTCAAGCAAATACCCGAGTTGAGAGATATGAAGTCTCCAACAAGTTCTATAGCTAAAAGATGGAGGAGAATTGCTCAACTAGTGAGCATGTGCTCAGATTCTCTGGGTACTACAATCGCTTGAATCAAGTGGGAGTTAATCTTCCAGATAAGATAGTGATTGACAGAATTCTCTAGTCACCATCACTAAGTTACTAGAACTTCGTGATGAACTATAGTATGCAAGGGATGACGAAAATGATTCCCGAGATCTTCATGATGTTGAAATCGACGAAGGTAGAAATCAAGAAAGAGCATCAAGTGTTGATGATTAACAAGACCACTAGTTTCAAGAAAAGGGCAAAGGGAAAGAAAGGGAACTTCATGTAGAATGGCAAGAAAGTTGTCACTCCCACGAAGAAGCCCAAAGCTGGACCAAAGCCTGAAACTGAGTGCTTCTAATGCAAAGGAAATGGTCACTAGAAGCGGAAATGCCCTGAATATTTGGTGGATAAAAAGGATGGCAAAGTGAACAAGGGTATATCTGATATATAGGTTATTGATGTGTACCTTACTAGTGTTTATAGTACCCCCTAGGTATTTGATACTTGTTCGGTTGCTAAATATTAGTAACTTGAAACAGGAGTTACAGAATAAACACAGACTAGTTGAGGGTGAAGTGACGATGTGTGTTGGAAGTGGTTCCAAGATTGATATGATCATCATCGCACACTCCCTATACTTTCAGGATTAGTGTTAAAACTAAATAAATGTTATTTGGCGTTTGCGTTGAGCATGAATATGATTTGATCATGTTTATTGCAATACGGTTATTGCTACGTCTTGAGCTTGCATTGGTTTTCCTTGAAGAGGAAAAGGGTGATGCAGCAATAGTAACGTAAGTATTTCCCTCAGTTTTTTAGAACCAAGGTATCAATCCAGTAGGAGGCTCCTCAAAAGTCCCACGCACCTACACAAACAAACAAGAATTCGCAACCAACGCAATAAAGGGGTTGTCAATCCCTTCACGACCACTTGCGAAACTGAGATCTGATAGAGATAATATGATAAGATAAATATATTTTTGGTATTTTATAATATAGATTGGAAAAGTAAAGATGCAAATAAAAGTAGATTGAAAGCTTATATGATAAGAGATAGACCCGGGGGCCATAGGTTTCACTAATGGCTTCTCTCAAGATAGCATAAGTATTACAGTGGGTGAACAAATTACTGTCGAGCAATTGATAGAAAAGCGAATAATTATGAGATTATCTAGGCATGATCATATATATAGGAATCACTTCCGTGACAAGTAGACCGACTCCTGCCTGCATCTACTACTATTACTCCACACATCGTCCGCTATCCAGCATGCATCTAGAGTATTAAGTTCGTAAAGAACAGAGTAACGCATTAAGAAAGATGACATGATGTAGAGGGATAAACTCATGCAATATGATATAAACCCCATATTTTTATCCTCGATGGCAACAATACAATACGTGCCTTGTTGCCCCTGCTGTCACTGGGAAAGGACTCCGCAAGATTGAACCCAAAGCTAAGCACTTCTCCCATTGCAAGAAAGATCAATCTAGTAGGCCAAACCAAACTGATAATTCGAAGAGACTTGCAAAGATAACTTAACCACACATAAAAGAATTCAAAGGAGATTCAAATATTTCTCATAGATAAATTTGATCATAAACCCACAATTCATCGGATCTCGACAAACACACCGCAAAAAGAGTTACATCGAATAGATCTCCAAGAAGATCAAGGAGAACTTTGTATTGAGATTCAAAGAGAGAGAAGAAGCCATCTAGCTAATAACTATGGACCCGAAGGTCTGTGGTAAACTACTCACAACTCATCGGAGAGGCCTTGGAGATGATGTAGAGGCCCTCCATGGTCGATTCTCCCTCCGGTGGAGCGCCGGCGAAGGCTCCAAGATGGGATCTCGTGGATACAGAAGGTTACGGCGGTGGAATTAGGTTTTCATGGTCGCTTCTGATGTTTTTGGGGTACATGGGTATATGTAGGAGGAGGAAGTAGGTCGGTGGACGCTCGAGGGGCCCACAAGGGTGGGGGGCACGCCCACCTATAGGGGTTGCGCCGGGCACCCTCGTGTCCGCCTCCTTTGTTTCTTGACTTCCACTCCAAGTCTTCTAGATCACGTTTGTTCCAAAAAGATCGCTCCCGAAGCTTTCATTCCATTTGGACTCCGTTTGATATTCCTTTTCTTCGAAACCCTGAAATAGGCAAAAAAAACAGCAATTCGGGTTGGGCCTCCGGTTAGTAGGTTAGTCCCAAAAATGATATAAAAGTGTAAAGTAAATCCCATAAACATCCAAAACGGGTAATATAATAGCATGGAATAATCAAAAATTATAGATACGTTGGAGACGTATCAAGCATCCCCAAGCTTAATTCCTGCTCGTCCACGAGTAGGTAAATGATAAAAATAGAATTTTTGATGTGGAATCCTACCTAGCATAATTCTTAATTTTCTCTATTATGGCATGAATGTTCAGATCCAAATAATTCAAAATAAAAGTTCATATTGACATAAGAAATAGTAATACTTCAAGCATACTAATCAAAGCAATCATGTCTTCTCAAAATAACATGGATAAAGAAAGTTCATCCCTACAAAATCATATAGTTAGGTAATGCTTCATTTTCGTCACACAAAAATGCTCCCATCTTGCACACCCCCGATGACAAGCCAAGCAATTGTTTCATACTTAAATAATCTCAAACTTTTTCAACTTTCACGCAATACATGAGCGTGAGCCATGGATATAGCACTATGGGTGGAATAGAATATGATGATGGAGATTGTGTGGAGAAGACAAAAAAGGATAAAGTCTCACATTGACGAGGATAATCAACGGGCTATGGAGATGCCCATCAATTGATGTCAACATGAGGAGTAGGGATTGGCATGCAACGGATGCACTAGGGCTATAAATGTATGAAAGCTCAACAAAATAAACTAGTTGGTGTGCATCCAACTTGCTTGCTCACGAAGACCTAGGGCATTTTGAGGAAGCTCATCATAGGAATATACAAGCCAAGTTCTATAATGAAAAATTCCCACTAGTATATGAAAGTGACAACATATGAGACTCTCTATATGAAGAACATGGTGCTACTTTGAAGCACAAGTGTGGAAAAATATAGTAACATTGCCCCCTTTTTATTTTTTTGAGCCTTCCTTTTTTTATTTGGCCTTTCTTTCTTTTTTTATTTATTTGGCCTTTTTTGGCCTTTCTTTGTGGGGGGGGGGGACAATGCTCTAATAATGATGATCATCACACTTCTATTTATTTACAACTCATGAATTACAACTCAATACTAGAACAAGATATGACTCTATATGAATGCCTTCGGCGGTGTACCGGGATGGGCAATGAATCAAGAGTGACATGTATGAAAAATTATGCATGGTAGCTTTGCCACAAATACGATGTCAACTACATGATCATGCAAGGCAATATGACAATGATGATGTGTGTCATGATGATGAACGGAACGGTGGAAAGTTGCATGGCAATATATCTCGGAATGGCTATCGAAATGCCATAATAGGTAGGTATGGTGGCTGTTTTGAGGAATATATAAGGAGGTTTATGTGTGATAGAGCGTATCGTATCACAGGGTTTGGATGCACCGGCGAAGTTTGCACCAACTCTCAAGGTGAGAAAGGGCAATGCACGGTACCAAAGAGGCTAGCAATGATGGACAGGTGAGAGTGCGTATAATCCATGGACTCAACATTAGTCATAAAGAACTCATATACTAATTGAAAAAATCTAAAAGTCATCAAAAGCCAAGCACTACGCGCATGCTCCTAGGGGGATAGAATTGTAGGAAAAGACCATCGCTCGTCCCCGACCGCCACTCATAAGGATGCACAATCTAAGAACACCTCATGTTTAAAATTTGTTACACAACTTTTACCATACGTGCATGCTGCGGGACTTGCCAACTTCAACACAAGCATTCTTTAAATTCATAATCACCCAACTAGCATGACTCTAATATCACTACCTCCATATCTCAAAACAATTATCAAGTATCAAATTGATCATAGCATCCAATTCACTTCCTATGATAGTTTTTATTATACCCAACTTGGATGCCCATCATTCTAGAACCAATTTTATAACCATAGAAAATACCATGCTGTTCTAAGATACTCTCAAAACAATATAAGTGAAGCATGAGAGATTAATAATTTCTACAAAATTAAGCCACAGACGTGCTCTAAAAGATATAAGTGAAGCACTAGAGCAAAAACTATCTAGCTCAAAAGATATAAGTGAAGCACATAGAGTATTCTACAAATTCCAATCAAGTGGGTTTCTCCCAAAAGGTGTGTACAGAAAGGATGATTGTGGTAAACTAAAAAGGAAAGACTAATATCATACAAGACGCTCCAAGCAAAACACATATCATGTGGCGAATAAAAATATAGCTCCAAGTAAAGTTACCGATAGATGAAGACGAAAGAGGGGATGCCTTTCGGGGCATCCCCAAGCTTACTATTTTGGTTATCCTTGAATATATTGGGGTGCCATGGGCATCCCCAAGCTTAGTATCTTGCCACTTCTTATTCCATAATCCATCAAATCTTTACCCAAAACTTGAAAACTTCACAACAAAAAACTCAACAGGAAATTTCATAAGCTCCGTTAGTGCAAGAAAGAAAAACCACCACATAAGGTACTGTAATGAACTCATTATTTATTTATATTGGTGTTAAACCTACTGTATTCCAACTTATATATGGTTCATACCACTTAATACTAGCCATAGATGCATCAAAATAAGCAAACAACACACGAAAAACAGAATCTGTCAAAAACAGAACAGTCTGTAGCAATCTGTAACTCTAAAATACTTCTGGAACTCTAAAAATCCTACCAAAATAGGAAGTCCTGGTAAATTTGTCTATTGATCTACATCAAAAAGAATCAATACAAAAGCACGTTTCTGTGAATTACTAAAATCATTTTGGTGCGCACAAAGTTTCTGTTTTTCAGCAGAATCAAATTAACTATCACCATAGGTTATCCTATAGGTTCTACTTGGCACAAACACTAATCAAAACATAAAAACACATCTAAACAGAAGGTAGATGAAAAATTTATTACTAAACAGAAGCAAAAACAAAAAATTAAAATAAAATTGGGTTGCCTCCTAACTAGCGCTATCGTTTAATGCCCCTAGCTAGGCATAAAAGCAAGGATAGATCTAAGTAGTGCCATCTTTGGCACTCAATTCATAAGTAGCTCGCATGATAGATTCATAAGGTAATTTAACTTTCTTTCTTGGAAAGTGCTCCATGCCTTTCCTTAATGGAAATTGGAATCTAATATTCCCTTCCTTCATATTAATAATCGCACCAATCGTTCTAAGGAAAGGTCTACCAAGAATAATAGGACAAGAAAGATTGCAATCTATGTCAAGAACAATAAAATCTACGGGCACATAATTCCTATTTGCAACAATAATAACATCATTGATCCTTCCCATAGGCTTTTTAATGGTGGAATCCGCAAGGTGCAAATTTAAAGAGCAATCATCAAGATCATGGAAACCTAGAATATCACATAAAGTTTTCGGAATTGTGGAAACACTAGCACCCAAATCACATAAAGCATAACACTCATGATCTTTAATTTTAATCTTTATAGTAGGTTCCCACTCATCATAAAGTTTTCTAGGTATAGAAACTTCCAAATTAAGTTTTTCATCATAAGATTGCATCAAGGCATCAACAATATGTTTGGTAAAGGCTTTATTTTGACTATAAGCATGAGGAGAATTCAAAACGGATTGCAACAAGGAAATACAATCTTCTAAAGAACAATTATCATAATTAAATTCCTTGAAATCCAAGATAGTGGGTTCAATGCTATTTAAAGTCTTGACCTCTCCAATCCCACTTTTACCAAATTTAGCATCAAGATCTAAAAACTCCGAATCATTGGGACGCCTTTTAACTAAAGTTGACTCATCTCCAGTCCCATCATTATTAAGATTCATATTGCAAAACAAAGATTTAATAGGGGACACATCAATAACTTTTAGATCTTCATCATTATTTTCATGGAAACTAGAAGAACACGCCTTTACAAAGCAATCTTTCTTAGCACGCAATCTAGCGGTTCTTTCTTTGCACTCATCAATGGAAATTCTCATAGCTTTGAGAGACTCATTGATATCATGCTTAGGAGGAGTAGATCTAAGTTTCAAAGAATCAACATCAAGCGAAAGTCTATCAACGTTCCTAGCCAAATCATCAACTTTAAGCAATTTTTCTTCAAGCAAGGCATTAAAATTCTTTTGAGAGACCATAAATTCTTTAACACTATTCTCAAAATCAGAGGGCATCTTATTATAATTACCATAAGAATTATTGTAGGAATTTCCATAATTATTAGAGGAATTACTAGGGAACGGTCTAGGATTAAAGTTTCCTCTATAAGCATTGTTACCAAAATTATTCCTACCAACAAAATTCACATCCATAGATTCATTATTATTCTCAATCAAAGTAGACAAAGGCATATCATTGGGATCAATAGGAGCACTCTTAGTAGCAAACAATTTCATAAGTTCATCCATCTTTCCACTCAAAACATTAATTTCTTCTATAGCATGCACTTTTTTACTAGTAGATCTTTCGGTGTGCCATTGAGAATAATTAGCCATAATATTATCAAGGAGTTTAGTAGCTTCTCCTAAGGTGATTTCCATAAACGTACCTCCCGCGGCTGAATCTAAAAGATTTCTAGAAGCAAAATTCAATCCGGCATAAAATTTTTGTATGATCATTCATAAATTCAAACCATGAGTAGGGAAATTGTGAATCATTAATTTCATTCTTTCCCAAGATTGGGCAACATGCTCATGATCAAGTTGTTTAAAATTCATAATATCGTTCCTAAGAGAGATGATCTTAGCGGGAGGAAAATACTTAGAGATAAAAGCATCTTTGCACTTATTCCATGAATCAATACTATTGTTAGGCAAAGACGAAAACCAAACTTTAGCACGATCTCTAAGTGAAAACGGAAATAACTTCAATTTAACAATATCATTATCCATGTCTTTCTTCTTTTGCATTTCACACAAATCAACAAAGTTGTTTAGATGGGTAGCGGCATCTTCACTAGGAAGGCCGGAGAATTGATCTTTCATAACAAGATTCAGCAAAGCAGGATTGATTTCACAAGACTCAACATCATTAAGAGGAGCAATCGGAGTACTAAGGAAATCATTATTATTGGTATTGGAAAAGTCACACAATTTGGTATTATCTTGCGCCATCGCGACAAGCAATCCAACACACAAGCAAACAAAAAGCCAAGCGAAAGAGAGAGGAGATTGGGAAAGAGAGGGCGAATAAAACGGCAAGGGTGAAGTGGGGGAGAGGAAAACAAGAGGCAAATGGCAAATAATGTAAATATGAGGGAGATGAGTTTGTGATGGGTACTTGGTATGTCTTGACTTGAGCGAAGACTTCCCCGGCAACGGCGCCAGAAATCCTTCTTGCTACTTGAGCTTGCATTGGTTTACCTTGAAGAGGAAAGGGTGATGCAGCAATAGTAGCGTAAGTATTTCCCTCAGTTTGTGAGAACCAAGGTATCAATCCAGTAGGAGGCTCCTCAAAAGTCCCACGCACCTACACAAACAAACAAGAAGTCGCAACCAATGCAATAAAGGGGTTGTCAATCCCTTCACGGCCACTTGCGAAAGTGAGATATGATAGAGATAATATGATAAGATAAATATATTTTTGGTATTTTATAATATAGATTGCAAAAGTAAAGATGCAAATAAAATTAGATTGAAAGCTTATATGATAAGAGATAGACCCGGGGGCCATAGGTTTCACTAGTGGCTTCTCTCAAGATAGCATAAGTATTACGATGGGTGAACAAATTACTGTCCAGCAATTGATAGAAAAGCGAATAATTATGAGATTATCTAGGCATGATCGTGTATATAGGCATCACGTATGTGACAAGTAAACTGACTCCTACCTGCATCTACTACTATTACTCTACACATCGACCACTATCCAGCATGCATCTAGAGTATTAAATTCATAAATGCCAGAGTAGCGCATTCAGAAAGATAACATGATGTAGAGGGATAAACTCATGCAATATGATATAAACCCCATCTTTTTATCCTCGATGGAAACAATACAATACGTGCCTTGCTGCCCCTGCTGTCACTGGGAAAGGACACCGCAAGATTGAACCCAAAGCTAAGCACTTCTCCCATTGCAAGAAAGATCAATCTAGTAGGCCAAACCAAACTGATAATTCGAAGAGACTTGCAAAGGTAACTTAATCACACATAAAAGAATTCAGAGGAGATTCAAATATTTCTCATAGATAAACCTGATCATAAACCCACAATTCATCGGATCTCGACAAACACACCGCAAAAAGAGTTACATCGAATAGATCTCCAAGAAGATCAAGGAGAACTTTGTATTGATATTCAAATAGAGAGAAGAAGCCATCTAGCTAATAAATATGGACCCGAAGGTCTATGGTAAACTACTCACAACTCATCGGAGAGGCCTTGGAGATGATGTAGAGGCCCTCCATGGTCGATTCCCCCTCCGGCGCAGGGCTGGTGGAATCTCGCGGATACAGAAGGTTACGGCGGTGGAATTAGGTTTTTGTGGTCGCTTCTGATGTTTTCGGGGTACATGAGTATATGTAGGAGGAAGAAGTAGGTCGGTGGACGCTCGAGGGGCCCACGAGGGTGGCGGCGCGCCCACCTGTAGGGGGCGCACCGGGCACCGTCGTGGCCGCCTCCTTTGTTTCTTGACTTCCACTTCAAGTCCTCTGGATCACGTTTGTTCCAAAAAGATCGCTCCCGAAGGTTTCATTCTGTTTGGACTCCGTTTGATATTCCTTTTCTTCGAAACACTGAAATAGGCAAAAAACAACAATTCGATTTGGGCCTCCGGTTAGTAGGTTAGTCCCAAAAATGATATAAAAGTGTAAAGTAAAGCCCATAAACATCCAAAACTGGTAATATAATAGCATGGAACAATAAAAAATTATAGATACGTTGGAGACGTATCAGTTATTCATTTAAAGTCAGAGAATAACTGTTGTTCTGTTTACATGAATAAAACCTTCGATGGTCATACACCCAATGAAAATAGTTTGTTGGATCTCGATCATAGTGATACACAAATTCATAATATTGATGCCAAAAGATGCAAAGTTGATAATGATAGTACAACTTATTTGTGGCACTGCCGTTTGGGTCATATCAGTGTAAAATGCATGAAGAAACTCCATAAAGATGGACTTTTGGAATCACTTGGTTATGAAGCATTTGATGCTTGCGAACCGTGCCTTTTGGGCAAGATGACTAAAACTCCGTTCTCCGGAACAATGGAACGAGCTACTGACTTGTTGGAAATAATACATACCGATGTATGCGGTCCAATGAGTGTTGATGTTTGTGGCGGGTATCGCTATTTTCTGACCTTCAGAGATGATTTGAGCAGATATGAGTATATCTACTTAATGAAGCACAAGTCTGAAACATTTGAAAAGTTCCAAGAATTTCAGAGTGAAGTGGAGAATCATCGTAACAAGAAAATAAAGTTTCTACAATCTGATCGTAGAGGAGAATATCTGAGTTACGAGTTTGGCCTTCATTTAAAAAACAATGTGGAACAGTTTCACAGCTCACGCCACGTGGTACACCACATCATAATGGAGTGTCCGAACGTCGTAACCACATGTTATTAGATATGGTGCGATCTATGATGTATCTTACCGATTTACCACTACCGTTTTGGGGTTATGCATTAGAGATAGATGCATTCACTTTAAATAGGGCACCATCAAAATCCGTTGAGACGGCGCCTTATGAACTGTGGTTTGGCAAGAAACCAAAGTTGTCGTTTCTTAAAGTTTGGGGCTGCGATGCTTATGTGAAAAAGTTTCAACCTGATAAGCTCGAACCCAAATCGGAGAAGTGCGTCTTCATAGAATACCCAAAGGAAACTATTGGGTACACCTTCTACCACAGATCCGAAGGCAATATAATCGTTGCTAAGATGGATCCTTTCTATAGAAGGACTTTCTATCGAAAGAAGTGAGTGGGAGGAAAGTAGAGCTTGTTAAGGTAATTGTACCTTCTCCCGAATTGGAATGTAGTTCATCACAGAAATCAGTTCCAATGATTCCTACACCAATTAGTGAGGAAGCTAATGATGATTGATACGTCTCCAACGTATCTATAATTTATGAAGCATTCATGCTATATTATTATCTGTTTTGAATGATTATGGGCTTTATTATACACTTTTATATTACTTTTGGGACTAACCTATTAACCGGAGGCCCAGCCCATATTGCTGTTTTATTGCCTGTTTCAGTATTTCGAAGAAACGGAATATCAAACGGAGTCCAAACGGAATGAAACCTTCGGCATCGTGATTTTTTTGGAAGAATATCATCCTGGAGGCTTGGAGATCAAGTCAGAAGATCCTCAAGGAGCCCAGGAGATAGGGGCGCCCACCCCCTACAGGGCGCGGCCCCCTGTCTCGTGGACCCCTCGAGCACCCCCCGACCGACTTCTTTCGCCTATATAAGCCTACGTACCCTAAAACCATCAAATATCAAGATAGATCGCGAGTTTTGCCGCCGCAAGCCTCTGTAGCCATCAAAAACCTCTCAGGAGCCCTTCCCGGCATCCTGCCGGAGGGGGGGTCCTTCACCGATGGCCATCTTCATCATCCCGGTGCTCTCAATGATGAGGAGGGAGTAGTTCACCCTCGAGGCTGAGGGTATGTACCAATAGCTATGTGTTTGATCTCTCTCTCTCTCGTGTTCTCTCTCGTGTTCCCTCTATGGCATGATCTTGATGTATCCCGAGCTTTGCTATTGTAGTTGGATCTTATGATGTTTCTCCCCCTCTACTCTCTTGTGATGAATTGAGTTTTCCCTTTGAAGTTATCTTATCGGATTGAGTCTTTTATGAGAACACTTGATGTATGTCTTGCCGTGCTTATCTGTGGTGACAATGGGATATCATGTGCCTCTTGATGTATGTTTTGGTGACCAACTTGTGGGTTCCGCCCATGAACCTATGCATAGGGGTTGGCACACGTTCTTGACTCTCTGGTAGAAACTTTGGGGCACTCTTTGAAGTACTTTGTGTTGGTTGAATAGATGAATCTGAGATTGTGTGATGCATATCGTATAATCATGCCCACGGATACTTGAGGTGACAATGGAGTATCTAGGTGACATTAGGGTTTTGGTTGATTTGTGTCTTAAGGTGTTATTCTAGTACGGACTCTTGAATATATTGATCCGAAAGAATAACTTTGAGGTGGTTTCGTACCCTACCATAATCTCTTTCGTTTGTTCTCTGCTATTAGTGTCTTTGGAGTGACTCTTTGTTGCATGTTGAGGGATTGTTATATGACCTATCTATGTTATTATTGTTGAGAGAACTTGCACTAGTGAAAGTATGAACCCTATGCCTTGTTTCCTATCATTGCAATACCATTTATGCTCACTTTTACCACTCTTTACCTTGCTGTTTTTATAATTTCAGATTACAAATACCTTTATCTACTATCTATTTTGCACTTGTATCTTCATCTCTTCGCCGAACTAGTGCACCTATACAATTTACCATTGTATTGGGTGTGTTGGGGACACAAGAGACTCTTTGTTATTTGGTTGCAGGGTTGTTTGAGAGAGACCATCTTCATCCTACGCCTCCTACGGATTGATAAACCTTAGGTCATCCACTTGAGGGAAATTTGCTACTGTCCTATAAACCTGTGCACTTGCAGGCCCAACAACGTCTACAAGAAGAAGGTTGTGTAGTAGACATCAATGATGATCAAGAAACTTCAGATTAAGATACTACAGAACCTCGTAGGTCTTTGAAAGTACAGTCCGCACCAGAGTGGTACGGTAATCCTGTTCTGGAAGTCATGTTACTAGACCATGATGAACCTACGAACTATGAGGAAGCGATGATGAGCCCAGATTCCGTGAAATGGCTTGAAGGCCATGAAATCTGAGATGGGATCCATGTATGAGAACAAAGTGTGGACTTTGGTGGACTTGCCCAATGATCGGCAAGCCATAGAAAATAAATGGATCTTCAAGAGGAAGACAAACGTTTATAGTAGTGTTACTATCTACAAAGCTCGACTTGTCGCAAAAAGTTTTTCGACAACTTCAAGGTGTTGAATACGATGAGATTTTCTCACTCGTATCGATGCTTAAGTCTGTCTGAATATTGTTAGCAATTGCCATATTTTATGAAATCTGGCAAATGGATGTCAAAACTGCATTCCTTAATGGATTTATTAAAGAAGAGTTGTATATGATGCAACCAGAAGGTTTTTTCAATCCTAAAGGTGCTAACAAAGTGTGCAAGCTCCAGCGATCTATCTATGGACTGGTGCAAGCATCTCGGAGTTGGAATATACGCTTTGATGAGTTGATCAAAGCATATAGTTTTATACAGACTTGCGGTGAAGCTTGTATTTACAAGAAAGTGAGTGGGAGCACTACAACCTTTCTGATAAGTATATGTGAATGACATATTGTTGATCAAAAATAATGTAGAACTTTCTGGAAAGCATAAAGGAGTGTTTGGAAGGAGTTTTTCAAAGAAAGACCTCGGTGAAGCTGCTTACACATTGAGCATCAAGATCTATAGAGATAGATCAAGACGCTTGATAAGATTTTTCAATGAGTACATATCTTGATAAGATTTTGAAGTAGTTCAAAATGGAACAGTCAAAGGAGTTCTTGCCTATGTTTCAAGGTGTGAAGTTGAGTAGGACTCAATACCCGACCATGGCAGAAAATAGAAAGAGATGGAAAAGTCATTCCCTATGCCTCAGTCATAGGTTCTGTAAAGTATGCTATGTTGTGTACCAAACATATTGTATACCTTGCTCTGAGTTTGGCAAGGGAGTACAACTTTGATCTAGGAGTAGATCACTGGACAACGGTCAAGAATATCCTTAGTGAGGACTAAGGAAATGTTTGTCGATTATGGAGGTGATAAAAGAGTTCGTCATAAAGAGTTACATCAGTGCAAGCTTTTACACCAATCCAGATGACTCTAAGTCTCAATCTGGATACATATTGAAAGTGGGAGCAATTAGGTAGAGTAGCTCCGTGTAGAGCATTGTAGACATAGAATATTTGCAAAATACATATGGCTCTGAATGTGACAGACCCGTTGACTAAACTTTACGAGCAAAACATGATCATACCTTAGTACTCTTTCGGTGTTAATCACATAGCGATGTGAACTAGATTCTTAACTCTAGTAAACCCTTCGGGTGTTGGTCACATGACGATGTGAACTATGGGTGTTAATCACATACCGATGTGAATATTGGTGTTAAATCACATGGTGATGTGAACTAGATTATTGACTCTAGTGCATTTGGGAGACTGAAGGAAATATGCCCTAGAGGCAATAATAAAGTTGTTATTTATATTTCCTTATATCATGATAAATGTTTATTATTCATGCTAGAATTGTATTAACCGGAAACTTAGTACATGTGTGAATACATAGACAAACAAAGTGTCACTAGTATGCCTCTACTTGACTAGCTCGTTGAATCAAAGATGGTTAAGTTTCCTAGCCATAGACATGAGTTTTCATTTGATGAACCGGATCACATCATTAGAGAATGATGTGATTGACTTGACCCATTCCGTTAGCTTAGCACTTGATCATTTAGTATGTTGCTATTGCTTTCTTCATGACTTATACATGTTCCTATGACTATGAGATTATGCAACTCCCGTTTACCGGAGGAACACTTTGTGTGCTACCAAACGTCACAACGTAACTGGGTGATTATAAAGGTGCTCTACAGGTGTCTCCGAAGGTACTTGTTGAGTTGGCGTATTTTGAGATTAGGATTTGTCACTCCGATTGTTGGAGAGGTATCTCTGGGCCCTCGCGGTAATGCACATCACTATAAGCCTTGCAAGCAATGTGATTAATGAGTTAGTTGCGGGGTGATGCATTACATAACGAGTAAAGAGACTTGCCGGTAACGAGATTGAACTTGGTATTGAGATACCGACGATCGAATCTCGGGCAAGTAACATACCGATGACAAAAGGAACAACGTATGTTGTTATGCAGTTTGACCGATAAAGATTTTCATAGAATATGTGGGAGGCAATATGAGCATCCAAGTTCCGCTATTGATTATTGACTGGAGACGTGTCTTGGTCATGTCTACATAGTTCTCGAACCTGTAGGGTCCGCACGCTTAAATTTCAGTGACAATTTATATTATGAGTTATGTGTTTTGATGTACCGAAGGTAATTCGGAGTTTTGGATGAGATCGGGGACATGACGAGGAGTCCCGAAATGGTCGAGACGTAAAGATCGATATATTGGACGACTATATTCGGACATCGGAAATGTTCCGAGTGATTCGGGTATTTTTCGGAGTACCTGGGAGATACGGGAATATGGGAAAGAAATATTGGGTCTCATGGGCCAAGTGGTGGAAGAGAGGAGGCAGGGCAAGGCAAGGCGCGCGGCCCCCCTAGCCCAAACCGAATTGGACTAGGGGGCCGACCCCCCTTTCCTTTCTCTCCTCCCTCTCCTTCCATCTTCCCTCCTTCCCTTTGGTGGACTCCTACTAGGACTTGGAGTCCTAGTAGGACTCCACACTTGCTACGCCCATAGGGGCCGGCCGGCCTTCCTTCTCTCCTCCTTTATAAGCTGAGGCAAGGGGCACCCCATGGACACAAGTTGATCTGTTGATCTCTCCCAGACGTGTGCGGTGCCCCCCTCCACCATATTCCACCTCTGTCATATTGTAGCGGTGCTTAGGCGAAGCCCTGCGTCGGTAACAACATCATCACCGTCATCACGCCGTCGTGCTGACGGAACTCTCCCGTGAAGCTTTGCTGGATCAGAGTTCGCGAGACGTCATCGAGCTGAACATGTGATGAACTCGGAGGTGTCGTACGCTCGTTACTTGGACCAGTCAGATCGTGAAGACGTACGACTATATCCACTACCAAAAAAAGACACATCCGTGACTTTTGGGCCGAACAAAACTTTTTCCGGTAATACTTATGTCACTTCTATGACGATAATTGTGACAAAACCCGGTATCATCATAGATGTGGTGGGCTCCTACTTCTATGACAAAAAATCATGACAAAAAATGGGCTTTTCATCCTGGGCAGGCCGGAGACGCAGCTGCATGACATTCTTTGGGCCATCCATGACGGAAAAAACCGTGGTAGAAGCGAGGGCGAGGAAAATTTCGGGGAGTTCCCGGTTACGGTGGGTGGTCGGGGGCCGAGCGATACGCGTTTCTCTAGTACACGTATGCGCGTCTGTGCGAGGCGTTGGCTCTAACTGAAGCCGAGCGAGGTGTTGGGCTCTAACTGAACCCGAGCGATTGCACTGCAGGCTACGCGTTACTGAACCCGAGCGATCGATCGATGGCTGTTAACTGAACCCGATCGAGCGATTCCTTCGCTACTGCTGCTAAATGAAGCTGATCGATGCTGCCTCTGGATGAACAGTGGGCGTTGTGGGGGGGGGTGGATGAACAGTGAGCAGTGGGGGTGGATGAACAGGACCCCGTGGCGTTGCATCTGGATGAACAGGACCCCAATCGATCGAGCCGGTTGGGGCTGGATGAACAGGACGACCCCGTGGAGGGCTGGATGAACAGTAGACGGTGGAGGGGTGCCCATGGAGGGGTGGTTGAACAGTAGCCGGTGGAGTAGCGCGCGGTGGAGGCTGGATGAACAGGAGCCCGTGGAGGCTGGAGGAGGTCGACGGTAGCCCATGGAGGCTGGAGGAGCTCGATGGTGGAGATGAACAATATCCCGTGGAGTCCCGTTTTGCGGTACGCCACACCCCTCCCGATGAACAGGACCCCCGTTTCGACCGCGGCGCTCCAACATAAGTCTGTTTCAACCATTTTGCGGTACGCCACACCCCTCCCGATCAACAGGACCCCCGTTTCGATCGTAGGAGGCCCATTTCCTCCGTTTTGCGGTACACCACACCCCTCCCTATGAACAAGATCCTGTTTCGAACGTGGCCGGTCGAACACAAGGCCGTTTCCTCTGTTCTGCGGTACGCCAGGCCTCGTTTCCATTGCATGTTCCGTCCAAGCCCTCCCTACGAACACGACGACGCATTCCGTTCTGACCCAGGCGGTTGGCTCCCCATGAACATGACGACGACGTTGTTTCTCCGTTCCGACCCAGCCATGTACACGAGCCCTGGCCGTACATATGCGCGAGTAGGCGTTCGAGACCCTACCCGTATGTACACATACGTGGCCATATTTTCTTTCTTGCACACCGGCCGCTGTACGTACGTGTACATGCTACGTGCGCGCCTCTACTACGACACATGCGCGCCTCTACATCCACCAGTATGTATGTACACGTTCACGACCAGAATGACAATGCTACGTACGCTTCGACCAGGTGGGTCCCGACTGTCAGGCACTTCCTTGCGTGCGAAGATGTAGCTGGTGGGTCCCAGCAGTTAGGGGGCTGAATCTTTTATTTTGCCCGGATGCACTTCCTTGCGTGCGAAGATGTAGCTGGTGGGTCCCAGCAGTCAGGGGGGAAACATTTTTCGCGAAATACGGTGGCCCGTCCAGTGGGTCCCTGATGTCAGGTGGAGGAATCATTATTTTTCGCGTAATAAGGAGGCACTTCCTTGCTGCGACCGTGGACCCAGCTATCAGCCTCTCCACGTACAGTCCACGTCCGATGGAAGTCATTCCTTGACCACGTTAACCACGCCGCGCCGAGAGCACCAGGGCGGTGGACGACGGCGAGGCCTAGGAAGGGGATGACGCGGAGCCGGGGAAGACGCAGCAGTGGATGCCCACGCGTAGAGGAGTATGAGGTTTCACTGGTTCGGCTGCGGTGCGAGGCTGCCGTCGCCGTAGAGTAACAGTGGGTGTGGGTGAGTAGAGGGATGGCCTGGCCAGCGGTGGGAGTAGTAGGGGTGGTGAGGCCTCCATGGCATCACAGTTGGCCACGGGAGGTAGGAGCATGCGGCACGATCGGCGCTGCTTTGGGCGGCTGGAGCAAGAAGACCAGAGGTTGAAGAAGCACTACGGCCATTGGATGGACATCGTATAGTCACTGGAGCTAGAATCGTTCATATTGAGTAAAGTTGACAAAGGCCTCCGTCCCAGTCAACTTAGAAGGCCCACAAGTCAGCCTCCCACCAAGGTGGGTCCCAGCTAGGAGGGGGTATTCATTTTTTTTGTGCGTAATAAGCTGACAGCGGGGGGAATGTTTTTTTCGTGAAATACGATGGCCCATCCGGTGGGTCCCAGCAGTCAGGGGGAAATGTTTTTTCGAGAAATACTGGTGGCCCGTCCAGTGGGTCCCTGCTGTCAGGTGGAGGAACAATTATTTTCCGCGTAATAAGGAGGCACTTCCTTGCGGCTGCCGTGGACCCACCTGTTAGCCTCTCCACGTACAGTACTCTTCTGATGGAAGTCAGTCGTTGACCACATTGACCACGCCGCGCTGAGAGCACCACGGCGGTGGATGATGGCGAGGCCTAGGAAGGGGACGACGCGGAGCCGGGGAAGATGCGTCAGTGGATGCCCACACGGAGAGGAGTATGAGGGTTCACTGGTTCGGCTGCGGTGTGAGGCTGCCGTCGCTGCAGAATAACAGGGGGTGTGGGTGAGTGGAGGTATGGCCTGGCCAGTGGTGGGAGTAGTATGGGGGCGGGGAGGCCTCCGCGGTAGCACAGCCGGCCACGGGAGGCAGGAGCAGGTGGCACGACCGGCGCTACTTTGGGCGGCTGGAGCAAGAAGACCACAGGTTGAAGAAGCACTATGGCCGTTGGATGGACATCATACGGTCACTGGAGTATTGACTAAGTTGACAAAGCCCTCCGTCCCCGTCAACTTAGTAGGCCCACAAGTCAGCCCAACAATATGGTGGGTCCCAGCTAGCAGGGGGTATTCATTTTTTTGGGCGTAATAAGGAGGCACTTCCTTGCGTGCGAAGATATAGCTGGTGGGACCGACCTGTCAGTGGGGGAACGTTTTTTCGCGAAATACATAGGCCCGTCCTGTGGGTCCTAGCTGTCAGGTGGAGGAATCATTATTTTGTGCGTAATAAGGAGGCATTTCCTTGTGTGCGACTGTGGACCCAGCTGTCAGCCTCTCCACGTACAGTCCACTTCCGATGGATGTCGTTCATTGACCACGTTGACCAGGCCGCACCGAGAGCACCAGGGCGGTGGACGATGGCGAGGCCTAGGAAGGGAACGACATAGAGCCAGGGAATAATCGGCAGTTGTTTCCCACGCGGAGGAGTACAAGGGTTTACTGGTTCGTCTGCCATCCCCGGAGAATAACTGCAGGTGTGGGTGAGTAGAGGGATGGCTAGGCCAGTGATGGGAGTACGGTGGGGCCGTGAGGCCTGCGCAGCAGCATAGCCGGCTGTGTGAGGAGGGAGCAGGCAGTCCTGCCGGCGCTTGTTTGAGCGGCTGAAGCATGAAGAGCAGAGATTGAAGAAGCACGACAGCCGTTGGATGGACATCCAACAGTCACTGCTCTCGTGTGTTGACTAAGTTTATAGGGCATTGCGTGTGCATCAACCTTTTTTTATGAAAGCATACGCGTCAACCTTTAGTAGGCGCACAAGTCAGCCTCAAATCTGTGGAAAACAGCATACAACCCATCTGCCATTATTTCTAATAATGTACAGTCCATTTGCTAATTCTTAAGAATCTTTTGGAGCCCATCTTCTTTTTGTTAGCATTACACCCCATATTGTGGCCACGGTTAAAAAGTATACAAAATTTTGCATATTTTGTTGCGGTCAACTGTTTTTAATCCAGAAATATTGATTCACATTCAAACTATTTTGAAAAATAATTTATATAAATATAAAATCCAAATAATTGTCCATGCATAAAAATCAATGGAATTTAAAATCTTGTAATGAAAAAAATTGAAACTAATTCCCGGTTTGATGTGTTTTAAAAATGTACAGCCCATTTCTGGGCAAACTGAATGAAACTCCCCTCGTCTTGAAAGATTTGCAGCCCAGCAGGGCCGATAAAGCAAGTAGGCCTTGTTTGGGTATTTCTTAAAAAAATAGAACCGGGCTAGCCTTTTTCAGCAAGAAAAAAACACAACTGGGCTCATGATGTGGTAAACATAAATAAAACCCTGGCT
This sequence comes from Triticum aestivum, assembly GCF_018294505.1. Taxonomy (NCBI): domain Eukaryota; kingdom Viridiplantae; phylum Streptophyta; class Magnoliopsida; order Poales; family Poaceae; genus Triticum; species Triticum aestivum. The sequence goes on along the minus strand of NC_057810.1, from coordinate 523,441,354 downwards.
AGACGGGCCACAGCCCCCGCGTAGCCCCGTTGTTACCCTGATCCGTCGCTAAAACTAGTATAAATAACAACTGCTTGTTCCTAAAAAAACTGCGCGGCCTGCTGGGTACCTGGTGTCAGCCGCTCATAGTGTAATTCTCTCATTTATTGACTACGTTGACAATGGCGTGAGCCCCCGATGTCCAACCATTAGTAGGAACCATATTTTTGGGCTTGTTATATAGAGGCACTTGCTTGCGTACTGCCATGACGCTGGTGGGTCCCTACTGTCATCCTCTCCCCGCACAGTCATCTCATTGTTCCTCTCGGTTGTTGATGATGTTGACAATGCAAGAGGGCGGCGCACCACGCACGTCGAGCAAACCAAGGCCACAAGGCGGAGGACAACAGCGAGGCCTCGGACGGAACGAACAGGAGCTGTGGAAGATGAGCCGGTCCAGTCGCAGGCGAGGGGAGTACGAGGTTTGACTGGTTCGAGCGCGGGTGCGTGTTGGGGCTGACGTCGCCGGAGAATAATAGGACATGTGGGGTAATAGAGGGAGGGATTGTCCAACGTTGGAGGGTACGTACGGTAGGGCGGCGGAGGCGCAGCCAGCCATGGGAGGCGGGAGCAGGCGGAGCTGACGGGGTGGTTTGGTTTGGGCGGCTGGAGGAAGAAGAAGACAAGAGATAGAAGATACACGACAGATGTTGGACGTCAATCCAATGGGTGGTAGGCAGAATCGTTTATTGACTAGCTAGTAAGTTGACACCACCTTGGATAGGCTATTTCCTCGCGGGTCCCAAATGTCAGAATCCAAATCTGTCACGGTCATGCAGCCTTTCCTATGAAAATTTACAGCCATTTGATGTGCTAGTTCGAAATAAGTTTGTGGGTGTTGGTGGGGGCTAATCACTTGGCTTCTGTAATGCACGGTGATCTCAAGCAGTCGGCGAGAGTGATGTTATTTCCCTTGGTTGAGATTTGTTACAATATTTCACTCTAAATTAAACGAAGGGCAAGCCATTTGCCTTGTTTCAAAGAAAATATGACAGTCACAGCCGAGTTGAAAAGGGCAGGAACATCTAACTCCAGCTTACAAACTATACGAAAGCACGAGGGTTAATTGTTCATCAGGTTTACAAAAAAACCCAAGTTGAAAAGGGCAACAACATCTAACTCCAACACTGTTTTCGGCAGTCACAGTCAAATGGATCGGTCAGGTCCATACAATGAACATCATGGGTCGTAAAATTTGCTGGATTATGACCACAATATGTTGTAAATAGAAGCCCGTCACGTTCAGAAGCTCTTTTGCCCACCTGAAACTCCTTTTTTTTGCTCTTCGATATACCCATCCATCAAAACCATGCTGCTGATAAACTTAAGCCGGATGGACAATAGTAACCTCGGATTCAGCAGGAAGAATGTGACAAATCTAGTGTTTGCACGGTTGGCTACATATCGTTCTAGCGTTATTGTCTTCAATCGAATCTCATGAGAAGTGAGAAAATCCCGATGCTTATGAATCCAGTGATTGGTTATAACTTTCTTACCCCGTCATGTTGCCTAAATAGACATGTAGATTGAAAACAGTTAAGGTCTAAAAAAAGAGTGTCGAAAGAGCAACAACTGAACGGTTAATTCTAGTACACTATATGCGGGCTTCCAATGTGCGTGAAATTATCACCTTTATATACAACTTCTCCAGACATGGAAAGCATTGCAGCAAGCCAATAATCTTGTTCAGATAAAAACTATTCATTTGGATATATAAGATCTTGACAGAATCCGGCACCATTGATAGGCCATCCATGGGGAAACTCTTCATTGAGCATAGAACATAATATTAGTACCAAATGTGTACTCCAAGATGATATATAACTTATGCGAAAAAATTTAAAATGCAGCTTATGGTTACAAGTGTAGACGATAATATAAAGTACCTGAAGAACTGTGGAGCCAAACATGACATTGAAATGAGCACAGAGATCATGTATTACACCCAAGGTCTCTAGTTTAGGCGCGGAGAGGACGGCTATTTGTAACGGGAATAACTAGAATCAAAGATCAATCTTTGAAGTGAAGGGGCATCTTGGATGATGAGCTGCCTTCCGTCAAAAGAAATTCCAATTCTTACAAGGTTAGGCGACTTTATTTGGAGACAACCGATTCTAACTGTGAAAACAAGCACCAAGAACTCAAGGGCAGGGCAACTGGAGTGGATGATGATGTGCAATGAGGCCTCTGATATACGAACCCGCACAAGTGAAAGTTTCTTGAGAAATGGGAGTCGAAGTTTAGTACCAGATTGTCTGGTAGGTAGCACAACGCAAAGGTGGCAGTGTGGAGAGAGGAGGAAAACCGCGAGATGGACATCGGTGTTGAGGGCACAAGTTCATGGCGTTCGGTATGTGGTATGTGATTTCCAGGGGAATAGTAGAACTCAAGCAACTGCAGTTCTGTGAATTCAGGGGATTTCAGCCAGACATCCACCATGCAGGGCATGGTATGCTTGATCAGGTAGCATGACGAGATGTAGAGTCTTTGAACGGAGCCCTGGTGGGAGGAGATGATGGCTCTGGGGATTTCAGAATCATTGAAGAGAGATAGCTAATGATAGTCGAAATTAAGGGGCATGGCGCGCCATAGAGGGCGCCACCGAATTGAGAGGACTTGGGTGCGGCAGCAATCCTCGGTGGGGAGAAGCGAGATGATCCCCCCAAGGACGGCGTCCGGGAGATCGCTGATGCGGTCCACCCGAGATTCTATGGGTTCCAGGTATCTGGTGGGGGCGGGGTCGCCGCTTCTCCCCACGCGGCCAAGTGTGGGATCTACAACAGGCGTCACCGCTGGCGGGAGCCTCATCTTCTTGGCGCTGGGGTCAGCCAACTCCATTTTCCTCGAGGGTGTCGCGTCGCGCTCACGGATTTGAGCAGAGTAACGAATGATGAGCCTATTTGTAGTGCGAGTGAAGAAGAAGGGGAGCTGGGAGTCTTCTATAGGAGTGAGGAAGAAGGGGAGCTGGGGTTTTCTGTAGGAGTGAGGTGAGGAATTCGGGGGTACGAGTGGAGCGCGCTGACGTGAGGTGGGTGGGAGCGAGGAGGAAGAAGAGCACCCAGGGTTTTTTTGGGGGGGTGTGCTGGGTGTGGGTAGCGCCTCTCATTCAGTAAATATATGGGCTTTTGAATTGATTTTACTATTTACTAGTGTGGATGGGCTGTTTTTTCTTGGGCCCAGAGAAACAATTACTACTAGTACAGTGGAGACACTCTACATCTACCCAGAAAAACAATTACTACAAGTACAGTGGAGACACTCTACCGCTTCTGGCTCCTCCTAGGTCATTGAAACATCTCCCTCTACTGAATGTCGTTATACTTTTGTTCACCGACATGCGGGCCATGCAGCACGCGGGCCCAAATGCCATCCACCAAATTAGAAGGCAGTATGCAGGCGGAGAGTCACCCTGGTCGTAACGCGGCAGTAACGAGTCGTCGTATCACAAAACCCCACCTCCCCGCAGTCTAAGTTTGACGGACGAAGCAACCATCATTTCACTCTTCGCTGAATCCCCTTCTCCCTCACCGTCTTCAAGAAAGGCAACACTCGCATCTGCCAGTGTTCTTCTCTCCCAACGTAGGGAAGGTAAGCGGATCCGTGATGTTGGTATATTTTCGTTAAGAAAAAAAAGAACTCTTGCAAAGCAGTAACCGATCCTCACTCCCTTTTTTGTTTCATTGTCATTGCAATTGTGTTTTCCTTTCAGTGGTCTCCTAGTATTCGTCAGTTTCATGAAGGACCAAGGAGAACCAGGCAAAGATCTGCTGATATTGGAGTAGACGCGGGAGGCTGATCCCCAAGAGAGAGAGAGAGCTCCAAGAAGATGGAGGCAGCCACCGAGCCGACCCCAGATACGCTCACGGCCACTACTAAGATGGTCAACGCCCCGTTTGAGGTTACAGCCCCCGTGGCACTGCAGGAGCAGTTATCCCCCTTCAAGGATGTGTCCCCCTCCACCCACCCCCACCCCCACCCCCACCCCCGCTGAGCTGCCCATGGTGATTTTCTTCTTTGCCGATCTCGATTGTGGTTTTTCATCTAAGTATGTGGTGATTAATAATGCACAATTTTATTAGCTTTGATGCCATGCTATACATAGTGGTTTAAATAACTTGTGTCTCTTATACTGAAAAGTAATTCAGAATTTGTTTCTATTTCAATTAGAGCCCTGATGCAGACAAGGATTGTGTGGTTGTACATGTCACTCGCTATGAGGCGGATGACCTGAATATACGTACTGGGAAAACAAAGTTCTTAGGTTGTTGGATCCTGGAAGCCATTTGCGGTTATACCAATGAAGAGTTGTATTCCAGCCTCAATGTTGTCAGGCGTGTTGTCCAGGGTGTACTGAAGCACAAGAAGTTCAAAGCTACTCCTTCGTTTCTGAGGCATACTGTTCTTGTCAAGCATACACAGGAAGATGACGTGGCATGCCTCCACAAACAAGTTCATCAGTGGCAAGGCCACAAGGTTGTCTTCATGAAGGTTCACAAGATTGAGCTGCTACGGGACGTCCTCGATGATGTTCATGGCAAGGTCCGTCTTGTGTCCAACCCAAATTAGATCGAGGCATGAAATAGTTGCCCCAGCTAGTGTTTAATAGTAGTTTGGATTGTGTCTAACTATCTAAACCTTGCCTATTATCGACCCCTCTGGGGCTAGTACTCTGTTTGAATCCATCTATGGGAACTGCTGCTACTTCTGTGTGCCCGTGAATCATGTGAGAACCATCGTAATTGTTACCGAAACAGATGCATCCTCGCTAGTTTTTTCATGAATATGGCATGGTAAGACATAAGTTGTCATGGTTTATCATACAAGCAATGTGTGTTTTGATGAAATAGAGCACTCGTTCGAGAACTGTGCGCCGACGTATACATAAGTACTTGTAAACACTGTTGGTGCTACCCTACTTGTAAGCAGTTGTGGAAAACACGGCACATTGGCTCAGCTCGCTTCAACACTAGGCTATGGACTAGCTAACAATCAACAATCTGCTGTCTGACATATAAGCAACTATGTAACTTGTTATAGTGGTTCATGCATTTAACTGAGGCCACAATGTAATAAATTCCAAACGTTCACACGCTAGTCCAGCACTCATGTGGAACACTCACATTAAACTCGTCTTCATAAAAAACTTGAAAAGCATATGATAAGCAATTTTATACATCCCAATGATTCATAGAACATGACAGACATATACTAGTTCACAGCAAAAGACAAAGTTGTGAGAAGGTTTATAAATCAGGGAAAAACAAGCAAGGCTTCTCTGAGCAAAGGGCCTCCCGGCAGGCTTAAATTTCTTGGAGTTCACTCTGGTTTTTTCTTGTTGCCACCATCCAGGGTTAGGTTCTCTCATTCCAGAATAACCAATTATAATTGTGGTCTCAGCTGGAATGCTGAACTGAACCATCCAGTGTACTGACCAAGTGAAATTATTGTGCATTCCACTAAATTTAAGCGCCGCTATTTGCATAAATAAGCAGACCACAATGCCTCTTGTCCGCGCACCTGTCCAAAAAACCGCCGTGCAGCCGTGCCAGCTAGTCCTCGGTCCATGGATGAACTGGTAGAAAGTGCATTCCGGACTAGGATGCAGTTGTTTTCGCTCGTCCCTACACTGCAATCAGGAAGTAAAACGTACGAATCAGCTTCTTTTAGATTGCGTCTACCTTAGTTACCACCAATGTAGGAATACCTTGAAGACTGGAGGTTAAACGACGGCAACAAGGGATAGCCATCTCATTTTGCGCAGTTGTACTAAAACTGAGGTGTCTACTTTTGATTGCGCGGATAGAAACGATATGGAGACAGACATTCCGAAACGATATGGAGACATACATCCCTGTTTGCACAAATACGAAATACGGTTATTTAAATAGTGTCAGATATTTGCAGTGGCATATGATTAACAGCAGCATCTATTGTGTTATAGTTGGCACTAGATTGACTGTATGAAGAGTCCTTAAGTAAGTAGCATCACATCACATCAACAATGCCACTAGATTAACATGCAGAACAATAGCATTAGTATTACTGTCATGAGTGTAGCGCATGGTCAGTAAATGTGCAATCAAATTTGTGCAGTTCCACTGGGATGAAGCAATGTTAGCGGTGTAAGATTTCAGTGTAACTGCAAAAACACAATTCATGGGAAATAAAGCAAGACGGAAGCACTTCATAAAATGGTGGTGGCATTGCTTCAATTTATCGGCGGCACTAGACCATTACTTATAGTGACATTAGGTGGCATTGCTTAATGCTTCATGTGATTTTACATTAACGGTAGCGATATGGGCATAGGGACAGCAGGGGCATAAAGTGGTGAGGCAGATATGGCTGCTGAGAGCGGTAAACACTCAGGCAGCATGTCTGCATTTGTCCCATTTTTTATCTCCACGGCGACATTTTCCTATGTGAGCACAGGAAATCTAGACCTGCTCATTCTCATTTGCGTTGTCCCCCAACACCCGTCACTTTCTTTCCTTTCTCAACCAAGAGATAGGTCCACTTCCCCCCACCCTTCGCCATCCACCATGCTTTCTTCGTCTTTTCAACCAAGAGACCGGTTGGGTAGCCAGTATCTACTACTTTCCCCCGTTTCCTCTTAGAACCAAGTCCTTGATTCATGCTACAACTTTCCCACTTTCTTCCCTGTTTGAACCAACTCTTAGAGTCGACTGTATGAACTAGCTTTACCTCTAATAATAGTAAAAGTCTAGGTGGCTTTGGAACAGCGGACGGAAGTAGAAAAAGATCCACACGAAGGGAGCTGGGGCAGTAGAGCAAGGCAGGTGTTCCGTTTCGAAGGAATGTATACCTGAGGGTCGTCGGCATGTGGCAAAGACGGCGTCGGGAGGCCGCATCTTGGCCACAATACCGCAGGGAGGAAGAAGGGGTCAGAGGCCCTCCCGAGCCGGCGCTCTCTCGGAGCTAAAATCGGGACGCGCGGGCAGTCGTTGGTCTCCTCCCTCGCCGCTGACGACAGCGTGAACGATGCACCTACACCCCTGCCCCGGTCGAGGTTGTCCGGCCGGATTTGTGACCAACCGTGAGCTGAGAGAGAGTGTGGCCACCTATGTCTTGCTTAGATCTGGAGAGCATGAGAGAGTGAACGAGAGGAACCCTAGTAAAGCAAGCGCTAAGTGTCCTGCTTATATATATAGTGGAGTGATTTTGTTGTACCAGCTTCAAAAAAATGCGCTCCTACGTGTACCCGCGAGTGGGTGTGAGAGAACTAGTGCGTGCGTGCACCGCTTCTCTTTGTGAGAGTACAATATACTATGCCCAAAGAACGTTCGCCGCAAGAGTAATAGTATAAGTGTGTGACGTGTGAGCTAAAATAAAATGCGCACGACGTCTTTTGTTTTTTAGAAGTTCTGAGGGTAGGGTGTGAAGAGCACATATGTGCGTGACGTCTACCTGCAGATAGACGGTGGGTGCGACGTGCGAGTCTGCGAGAGTACTCGGGAGAGTCATGACTCGTGAGGGTGCGTGTGTGTGGGAGAGAGGGGGCACGTATCAATGCAATGCATGTGTCCATAAATCATTATCCGACAAATGTTCGCCACAAGAATTTTCCTGACGAACGTCATAAGAACCGTTAGATCGGCATCCGACAGTGTCAGTTTTGCCATGTCATTTAACAGAATAGCCACTCCTCCTACACATAAATCTTCCACGTGAGTATTAGCAACTGCCATATGCTCCCTCCGTCCCGAAATGCAGTGCATATAGCTTTATTGAAAATTCGAACCTCGCAAACTTTTACCGAGTTTTCGTGTACCAAATTGCACATGTAGAATACCCTGTTTATATCATTTCATTCATCTTCGAGAGGTAAAGATAGGGGAGGAGTCTACAGAGAAACACCATCATATCACCCGCAGCAATTTCAACCATCCTTTGGTGTCGAGGAATATCATAGGAACTCTATATGATATGAATAGATTCATATACTCCACATTTCAAAGGAAATAAACATGATATCATTTCTATAGCTTTAGAGCCACTTGGTTCATATGAATGGATTCCTATACTCCCTTAATTTCAAAGGAAAATAAACATAGCGTATATTCAATAGAAAAGTTCCTATGATATGAACCAAATTACATCTCTTTTCTAATCCCTCCTCATAGGAATTGAGATACATGTCATCTCTAGATTCAATAAAAAAGTTCCTACGATGTGAACCAAATGACATCTCTTTTCCGATCCCTACTCATAGGAATTGAGATGCTCCATGTCATCTCTTTCCCTACAACTTCCATGGATACATCTTCTATTCCTAAATAGATAGTACAGCCCACTAGTAGCTTTTTTCCAAAACATGCAACTATGGCACAAGAACTATATAGTGTGCCAATAACTTTGAAAGATGGTCGCTGGATGAAGCTAATCCGACAGTGCAGAGATGGCAAATCCGAGCACTACTGGCCGTTGGATATCATCAACATTCCACCAGATCTGCCACATGTACAATTTAGAAGACTCCATGGTTGAACTTAAGCATAATGCACAAACCTCAAAACACAAGCACTTCTCCTTTGTTCTAGAATCTTCTGTATCATAATTGATTTTTTTCTAAATGAATTGCCATTATTTGTTTTTTACTTTATGCTTTACAATGCACAACCCCATGAATCTTAACATTTTTATAAAACTAATTGATTTTGAATGAGATGAACTATAAGAACTAAACGAACATCTACATCATGCATATATGACTCAAAGCTTTACATGCTATAGTGTGTATTTATTCATAATTTGGTTTCGAAATCTCATGCGTTCAATGCATGTGTACCTTACTAGTTTTGAGTAGAGTAGCAAATTTCACGCGGCCCCGGGTATATCAAAATGCAGGGCCCATGCATCATTGCCTTTCGGTCGAACCTACGTCCACAATTTTTTGTACGTACTATATCTCCACTGGTCCCCGAACCCAAAATGCTGCCTCGTTCCCGTAAAACCAAGCGGCCCACACATATTTAAGGCGTCGACTCGAACCCGTTTACTACGACGTGGCCCCGCACGCCGTAGTACTCCTACAAACCCTACCGCCGCACTCATCATCGGTTTTCTTCAAGAGGACGAGGGAGAAGCCGATTTGTAGTGGAGGCGCTTTCAAAAAAAGGATCTGTAGTGGAGACCCCTACCCTAGGGTGCCCTAGGTAGCTGCCGCACGCATCATTGTTTTCTCTTTTCTTTATGCTCTTGCGCCCTAGAGTGAAATGATGGTTGCTTCGTCCGTCCAGCTTAATGCGGGAAAGGTGGGGCTTTGTGATTTGACCCCTCATCGCTCATTTTCTACTACTGCGGCGCTACGACCGGGGTGCCTCCAATTCCAACCGCTGCTCCGAACTGTAATTTGGTGCATCGCACGTGGAACAAGACGGTGGATGAGCCACATGTCGGCCAAAGGGGTCCTGTTAAGTGTGTCGCCATTTCGTGTGCGGACTGACCCTGCTTGAGTTGCTACGCCAACACGACAGGAGCAGCCTACCACTTGGTTTTGCTCCTTGGTGAATCCCGACTATATTGATCTAAAAAGATACGTGCTGAACTACCCTCTCCGTCTCGGTTTTTTATTTTAGGCGTCTCGGTTTATAGGGCGTGCACGTAGTTCTAGGTCATCCATTTGACTAACTAAATATGAGTTATTATGTCACAAAAAGTATATCATTGGATTCTTAAGCGGATGTAGTTGTATTTAAAAGTCGAGGGCGGGGCTTTTCCTGCGCGGTAGGCGGGGCAGTTCCGCCTAGTCGGTTCGACAGAGACGCGAGAAGATGAGGGAGTAGGCTGCTGCAAACGTAGGGCTGTGTGATTGACCGCGAGTTACTGCTGGACAGGTGGGGCCCCGTGATTTGACTTGCCATTATCATTTAAACTGCGGTGCTACGACCGGCGTGAGTCTCCCGATTCCTGACCACCTCCATACAGGTGCCTCTCCCAATGCTCCACCATGTAGTAGAGGCTGGCTCTTGCATGAGAGCCCACTTCTCCACTTTTTCCTTGCCTCTCTTTCCTCCACATATGCAAAAATGCCATGTAAAGCGCACTATTGTACTTACTTGCTCCTACAGGTGCTAAGCTTGCCACATAGGCATAAAGTCTGATGTGGCAAGTTAATCAAGAAGAGAGAGACTAGTTTGGTGACCCAAGGAAGAAACGGTGCTAAGCGCGTGTACCTAGGTGAAAAGACAATTTGAGTCTATAGCTAATTAAATGAAGCAAACTTAGCAACAAAAAACTAATAAGCACATCATTGGAAGAGGTCACTCCTTGGCAAATGCAATAAATACTAGTACTCCTGTGTCCCATAATATAAGAACGTTTTTGGCACTACACTAGTGTCAAAAACGTTCTTATATTATGGGACGGAGGGAGTACGAAGAAAGAGATAGAGAGAAGTAAAAAAAATACACTTATAGCCAACCTTATAGCTAACCTTGTTGTAGTATGAGTGACTAAGTGATGACTATGTATGACATGCCAACATCAGATAGCCTAACGCACCGTGTTAAATCTCCAAGGGCGCGACCCACGAGCGACGCGACGGTCGTGGTAGGCGCGACCATGATACGGGCTGCTGGCAGCCCTTGGATCTGAGATCAAACGGTCGCATGCTAAGTTGCTGAAAATTTGCAGAATAACCCTCCAGGATAGGATATTCACCCATAGGTCTAGAATCACGCCATGCAACCGTTCGATCTCAGATCCAAGGGCTCTCGGAAGCCCGTATCATGGGAGAATGGAAAGCCACTACCCTGCCGTTCGCACGCTGGCAGTTCGCTCCTACTCGTCCCCGCACGTCCTTTAATATTACGGCGGTTCGCTCCTAGTCGTCCCGTCCTTTCACATTACGGCAGTTCCACTAATCCTAACCCTCCTCCCAAATCCATGGCGTCCCAAATCTCCATGATCGGCGGTGAGTACAAGGTTAGAACCATCACCGGCGATGAGTTCGACGTCATCTACACCCGTTCTTCCGCGACGGTGAAAGGATGCCTTTCTCGCTTCAGACGCATGTTCGAAAACTCAGATGATGAGTGGGTCGCTGGGCTAGATGTTGAGTACACCACAGTCCTGGGACGAGAGAAGGATCTAAAGGAGGAAGAGAGGAAGAAGCCCGCCGTGATCCAGGTTTGCGTGCATGACTTATGCTTGGTCTACCACATATGCCATGCCGACGTTGAATGCCTGGATTTTAAGAACTTCCTCAAGAGCAACCTAGTCAAATTCGTTACTGTAGACTTTAGGAACGACAAGGATGTCCTGGGTCGGATAGGCCTCGTTGTAGGCAACCCCTTCGACCTCCAGAAGAATCGGCTGCTGCCCTCCAGTGTCCAGCCTTCAATGCTGACCCTGGCAGGAGCCATGGTTCATCCTTCGTACGGTAAACTGGAGAAACCTCAATACACGTTTCATCGTCATGCATGGCAGCGGAATGTACTAGATATAGACCACATCCACTACGCTGCAATGGATGGCTACCTTTGTTTCAATATCTACAAGGGTTGGATGAAGAGCAAGAGCCAAGTGTGCGGTTCAAGCAAAGAAGTATCGGCCAAGAGGAAGAGGGACAAGGACGAAGTCGAGGACGTGGACGAGGACTCCGAGTGAGTAAGGTGTAAGTGTTGTTGCTCATGGTGGTTCTAATGCACTGTCTACCGGATTAGTTGCATAGTTTAATTTCAGGTGTGCTTAGTTTAATTTGAGGGGTGTGTTATGCTGAGCCCCCAGCAGAACTATGTTATGTTTCTTCTCGTTACTTTAACTCTTCAGTATGTACATACTACTAGTATTTCTTTAATAGAATTTAGCACCCCATTTAAGCACGTACTAGCTTTTTAAATAGTACTATATGCATAATTTGGCGACGAGCGCTCTCTATATGTACCACCTTTTTTTAATTTCAATTTTTGCTCCATGGCGCAATCCATCGATACTACTACTGTACAAAAGTATACATTTTTTAAAAGGCTAGAGTACTGTTCATCACATATATAGCCAGTTAAATTCTCAACCTAGAACGACGTGCATGCCATGTAAACCGATACGGAGGAAGTATAGTAAAAATGAGGTGATTTTACCGAGCGATCGGCGGGGGAGCATGGCCTGTCATGCGGTCCCACGTGTCATGATGTACCAAGGCGATGCGCGTGTCCCTCTTGAGGCAGAAGCAATACTACGTGGTTTGAGATGATGGCGAACCGAAGTGTGAAATAATGGTTGCTTCGTCCGTCTGGGAAGGTGCGGCATTGTGATTTGACGTCTCATTGCTCATTACTACTACTGGGCCGGTACGAGTGGGGTGCGTCCCCCCTGCTGTTCTGCACTGTTATTTGGTGCTTGACACGTCGACCCGGTTGCTATATGTCCCACATGTCGGCGACAGGAAGTACAGAATTCATGAAAGGGAGCGTCGACGGAGGAGTATACTACAGAATTCATGAAAGGGAGCGACTTAGTTTTGGAAAAATCTGATTTTACGGAGTACGTACCCACTAGGGTTTATAGGGCTCATCTAAAAACATTCTTTTTTCCGTTTGATAAGTCTCAGTTCTACTACTAGTAGTAGTACCATTACATGTTGGATTTCGAGGTGCGTTAGATCACCCGATGCAAGCAGTGTCAAGAGGAAACTCACCAATGCATGTAGAAGTTCATGGAAATTTAGTGGTCATTCATGCATTCGTTCTAATTAATGCCTCGGTAAACATAACTTCTTGAGAAAAACGAGCGTACTAATTACTTGTGCAAACTACGAAATTAATTCGACCACTCACCGTCTACCTTGGTTGGAGAGATTTTGAAATTGAGCCATAAACTGGAAAGGAGGGAGTAGTAACTTTTGTCTCGATTACTATTTGTGGCCTTGTATAGATGCAAAATGTATTTTTATAGTGGCCTTGTATAAGTAAATGGAGGGAGTACTAAAGGACATATATATTCCAAACAATATGATAATCTCTCTAACCGAGGTACGTAGAAGGGACGAGGAGTAAACGGAGGGAGTAGTAAAATTTTCTCCTCGTCCTGCGAGCCACCGCGCGTGGGCGAGGGAGCGGGCGTAAGGCGTACAGTAGTAGTACTACTACTACTCGTAAGCAAGCTTCACCTCATCCTGCGAGCCACCGCGCCCGTGGGCAGGGGAGACGGCGTACTAAGCAAGCTTCTCCTTGTTCTGCGAGTTGACGGGACACATCAAAAGTACTCCAGTGTATAGAGCCTTGCCTCTAAGGTAGGCCCCACATGGTTTGCCTCTTTTTTAACATAACACGTCAAGTCGCAATTTGTTTGTTCACCCGTGGTAGACGATCCTCCCTCCACCAAGTGGACAACCAGTACACGTGTCAAATTACCACGTGGGCTGCCTTTTCGTACAGAAATGAGCTCCACCGTGTACCCGCGCGGGTGTGGTTGGGAAAGAGACGGGAGTACGTGCGCCGTGCGTGCACCTCTTCTCTTCGTGCACGTCCCCCACCTACGTGGGTGTGTGTGAGAGAGATACAAACCTAGACATAATGCGCCGTCCATCCCCATGCCTCCGCCCAGTCCGACCACCAGTCACCACCACGCCCCACTCCTCCTCACCTTATCTCTCATCTTTCTCCCTCCATTTTTATATACAAGGGGCCACTATCAAAATTACAATTTGCAGATATACAAGGCCACTAACACTAATCGATGCAATATTAATGGTGTTTGCCTCGTAGTACTAGCAAAGGAGGACATTAATTATCCCTTGCATGCATGCGGGAGTTTGTAAAAAATGCATCTTGATGTTCCGTGCAATGCACGGGCATCTTGCTAGTCCATGAAAACAACACATGGAAAAATTCCACGGTGAACGAGGGATTTGAATCTGTTGGGAGGGGTTGTTTGGATCTTGCCCGGGGTAGCCAAAATATTGGCGACCCTTTTGTCCACCGGTGCCTTTGCCACCGATGAACGAGGAATGGCTCGGGTGCTCATGCATCCTCCAGCGCGCACGTTGGAGACGAGCTCGCACGAGCTGTGTTTTTTTGTCCCACCACGCCGCCCGAGCCGCCCGCAGACCGACCGGTGACCCGCAAATTACGCCACCCAACCGTAGCCGCACACATTATGACAGCAACTCAACCAACCAGATGAAATTCACGCAAACACGTAGACAAACTGATATCTCATATAAATAACGACGGAAATCATATAAAATACTGGATTTTCATACAAACATGACGGATTTCATTACATTCAAATGAACTACGCGGTGCTAGTTCTGGACAGCACATGTATATAATACCTAGCCTAAATGGTCGCCTGCCGATCGATTTGTGTTCCTCATGTCCGGCAGCATGATCACCGGACTACCGGGAGCCTCGGAGGTATATGCTTCAGCGCAACGGACGGCTCGCTTCCCCACTGCCCAACTGATATCATTGGCTAATGCCGAAGATGATGGTGGCCAGCACCGGTTCGAGTTCATCACCGACCACTACTTTGCCATGGCCGGTACCGGCTCGAGTTCATCCTAACATTCCCCTCTTCCGTGGAGCCCATGCGGGGTCGACGAAGGTCCTCGCAACAAAAGGATCCGGCAAGACACCTGCTGTGTACACCGACATCGCCTCCACGGTGGCCTTCATGGGACCCAAGCGGCGGCGTCCTCCCGTGTTCTACTTCTCCTCGATGATGGTGGCGGACGCGGAGGCGCTGGTCACCAACTCGTCACTCTCCGCGCACCCGGCTTCTGTCGCTGCTTGCATGGCGCGGCCGCCGGCATGGGATTCTCGGCCACAGAAACAGGAGATGCGGTACGAGGCGGCGGCGTGGACGACAGCAATGACGCCCGTGCGCTGCTCCTCGTCGAGCTAGCCTGGAGCAGCGAGTTGCTGAACCGCGCGCCGGCTTGGGGCGGCAACTGGCTCCGTAGGGAGAGGGAAGGGAGGTGGATTAGCGAGCTGCATAGCTCGTATACGGCAGGCTACCCAGCCGGCTTGGACGCGGAATAACTACTCTTCGTAAGCCATTGTAAGAGTGGAAAAAATGGTGAAGAAGGAGATAGGGGAGCGGCGGAGGTGTGCGATTCTTGGCCGGCATTTGGCCTTATTTAAATAGGAGATTAAATATACGGTGGACGGGAGGAGCTCGGCCGGTGTTGCGTTTAATGCCGGCCCGGTCATGAACGGACGTGTGTCCATAGTGGGTTTCTCGGCTTCCACACGGGCGGGTTTCATGGAGGCGTTTGAATGCGGCAAGGAGGCGTGTTCTGCCGAGCGTGCAGCGAGTGGCGCCCTCGACTCTGACCTAGGACACTGTGTCGTTCTTCCATTGACGTGTGGGCTCTTTGGGTACATGGCCTACATGTCAGTGACCCAACGCAGGCAGCACACAGCAGATGAACCTTTGGTGGGCCAGGGCGGTCAGAAGCGGGCATTTCATAAACCGATGATTGTTCATTGAGTGTGACGTCATCTTTTTCATGTTGATAAGCCTACTATGTTGATAGCCCGTTCGATACGTTGTAATTCATAAAGACCGCTGCAAACATCAATGTTCTGCTTATCACAGATAAGATTGATTAATACCCGTAACAATCCATGTCCTTAACAAAGGGTGCATGCACGTATAGGTTGAGCGTGTGTCTTGCGTCGCGTGCTATGTGCATGCAGACGTGCGAGTGTTACGTGCATGCAAGGGTACGTTTCAGTGTTGCATGCATGGGTGCATACGTGCGTGTGTTGGTGAGTGCATGTGTACGTGTTAGTGTTGCACGCCAGCATGCATGCGTGTGTACGTTATGTGTACGTGTCAGTGTTGCACGCCTGTATGTGTGCGTGTCTTGCGTGCGTGCATGTGTACGTGCGGGGTGAGGCTACACGCCAGTCGACTGACTTTTTCATCTCTGGTCATTAGATTTTCCAGCCGTTGGATACGAAATCAAGGGCCTCCAGTTTATCATCAAACTCCATCCCCCTGAGCCGCCAGCCACCACCGGCCGAACCGCCAGCCCCCGCCGCCCGCGGCTGGCCCGCGCCGCTACACCGCCCCGCCCTCCCCGAAACCACTCCCCACCATCGGTCCGCCGCCGCACCGGCCATCCCTCTAGCCCCCCCCCTGCGCCGAGCTTTTTCTCCGGCGATCCCCACCCCATCGCCCAATCAACGCCCCCCAACCGCCGGCGACTGCCAACCAGAGGTCTCACGACTTCGAATACCCACCGACCACTAATTTATTACCATTTCTGTCCTTCATATACGCGCTGACGGGTGGGCCCTATGGCAATGTGCACTGCTGAATGTGGACCCTTTGACTGGTCAATTGATCGTGCTATCAACAAATTACGGAGTTGTATGGTCAGCCAGTGACCGTATGATCACCCTAAAATGTACTCCTATTTTATTAACACAGTACAGACTCAAACTACCATTTCTTTCTTTCATATACGGGCTGACAGGTGGGCCCCACGGTTACGCGCCCCGATGGTGCAACACTAGTTACGCCGCATGGAACATTTGGCTGGTCAATTGATTGTGTCATCAACAAAATACGGAGTTGTACGGGTGAGCCAGTGACTGTATAATCATGACATGTATTTGTTTAACACGGTAAAGACGCAAGGGCTCATATATTCGCGCAAGCACTCACCGCTATAAGCGCACACACGCGGACCCTACCCCTATGAGCACCTTCGAGAGAGTGGGCCAGCATATATGATCTTGAGATTTTACGAAGTCACCATAGGTGCCTCGTAGTCGAGTGGAACGTCTCCTCCCACTGAACGCACATCGCCGGAAAATACTGAAATTAACACAAGATAAATGCGAGCACCGGGACTTTAACCTTGGTGGGCTCGAGAAACCACTGTCCTCCTAACCATCCAACCACATGTTGGTTAGCACGGCAAAATGTATGTGGTGACCGTGATGAGCTTATTCTGAAGTCCAGTGACCATATCGTGCTTTCGCTTCAAATACAATGACCGTAAGTGTCGTCAACAAAATACGGAGCACGCATCAAATGCAAAGTCCGTCAGTGTCATCAACAAAATATGGAGACGTATCGTGAGCTAGATACCATTGTACTATTGTATATGCTTATTTTCTTAGTGGCCGATTGCGTGTGTGGTGTGGTGGGCACATCATTTCTAGTTGTGGTGGGTCAACATGAAGACTCATGGGTCGGTTCCATCCTGCGCCACATATAGGTTGGACCGAGACGCGTTATACGAAGACCCATGTGGAGGACTCGGCGTACAACACGAAGCTACCAGAGTCGCGGAGGACTCTATCCCCACTGGTGATAAGCCGACTATATATGATTTGTAACCCTAGGCCCCCAGTATGTTATAGAAGCTTGGGGGCTAGTTCGTTGATAGTATACACACACGCACAATGCCTGGTATTCACGTGTACTTTGTACACACCCCTATCACTAATATACAGTACCAGGAGTAGGCTCTTTCTTCAACTGCAAGGGTCCGATCCGAACTAGGGTAAAACTTTGCCTCGTATTACCATCCAGCCTAACAGCCAGGGATATCCTACCGAATGATATGATGAAATCATATCTGCCAACTACTAAGAGAGAGGTGTGTCTGGGGGGGCAATGTGTGCGAGAGAGGCCTAAAGATAATGTGCGTGCGGGAGACACGTAGGCACATATATGTGCGTATAGAGGGCTAGTAGAGACCGTGCGTGTGTATATATGCATGTGAGAGAAATAGTGTTTTCCAACTGAGATTAGTGAAAAGAGTGGTACATAGTAGTCAGAAAGAGAGAGAGAGAGAGAAACAGAGAGAGCATGTGCGTGAGACACCCCGACACCCTGAGAGAGATTGTGAGCATGTGTGAAAGAGAAATGCCGATGCATATAAAGTGTGTGCACTTATGCGTTAGATAGAGAGATATATAACGCGTTTGTGAGAACGGGCCGAGGCATAGTGCATCTACGTGTAAAAGGCGGTTCTACGCATTAAATTAAAATATAAATGGCATTATTATTTTTGGATGAGATCATGAATTTTGCAAATTGCGTATGGACGAAAATCGGTCTATCAGACACCCATACTCTATTGAATTCTAGCATGTGCATGTGTTTATTTCATATTATCGATCCATAGAGTGAGAGCGGTTTGAAATACAGGCAATGGATGCTTTTGCAATTCATATATAAACATTAATTAGTGCACTCCATGTTGTTAGTGTGAAGCACTTTATACATTTGTCACTTGCATGGATACATTCCAAATTGCTAGCTACGAAATAGAATACATGTCGAATTCAACATAAAGGGGGTTTCGAAGATTCAAATTCATAGGAAGTGCATTCATCTATTTGAACCCGAGATAATGGCATTTGTAAATCAGATGTAAAAGGGGGCATCAATCTTTGTTGTGAGTTTGAACATGCTATATATATTCATACGCATATCTAACTTTTTTTGCAACCAAGGAGATTATATCTGGAACCATGCATGAACTGAGGTAAATTGCATATTTTTTAATATATACTCGTGTACAATGTATATTCAAATGTACCCCCTCCATTCCAAAATAATCGCAGCTTTAGGATTTTCAAGAGTAAAGATTTGTGAAGTTTGACAAATCCTGAAAGTTCAATTCAAGAGAACCGAAAACGTTAATGCTTCTGCTCCCAAATATTGAGCGAAGCGCCAAATAGGCCTCTGGTCACCCGAAACCGCGCAAGACTAATGTTTGGTGGTAGGAAATTACTGTCCTGACTCTGGCCCGTGTAGCCTATTAGCCCGATGTCCAAAGGTTATACCGGGGTAGGTTTGTAACTTCACCAAGACGCCAGTCTCAACCGCCTACGAGAAGCATTCATACGCCGTGTGCGCCTAAACACCCATGCGCTCGGCCGAAATCTATCCGGCCCACATTTGGGACACCTGACATGACTGTCCTACCCCCAACCCGCAATATGTCCGAAATTTTAGATGGGGGCAAAGTTTGTAACTTTCCCCAAATTTCAAACAAGCGCGTCTCAAACCGAAACATTGTTCCCCCTTAGTTCCCCGCCTCCCTCCGTTTCCCCATTCATACTCCATGGGCGCGAAAACACCCTCCCCACCAGCGGCGAAACCCCAGCCTCCTCCGTCCTCCACCCCATAGAGGCCAATCCACCGCCGCCATCCTCCATCATGTCGGAGCCGGTACCCCGACGTAGTCGTCCAACGCAACCGCAACTGCAATGCCCTCAAGTACTTAGCAGCTGAAGCCGAGGCAGAGCTGCTTCCACGATGCCGAAGCCGACGTGCGCCGTACCAGAACCACTCCGACCACGCCGTCCTGCGCCTCACTGCTGCCGCTCCATTGTCGCAACCGTCCACCGCATCGGAGCTGTTCCCGCTACGCCGTCGTTCGCCGCCTTGGATCTGGTTCCCTGCCGCCGACAGACGACCACTGCACCACACTCAACAACTTGGCCATGGGTTCATCCAAGGCTCCACCGTCCTCCACAACTTTTGTTTGCAACGAACCACAAGAAGATCGCTGGAAAAACAGAAGGAGGACACAACACTGCCAGCAGAAAGAGGTACTCCTCTTCCCTTATTCGTGCAAATCTTATGTCTCTGCTCACACCGTATTCATCCCACGAAAGAAACTAGTTGAGCGCTTCTTACTGCATCTTCTTCGTGATACTAAATGCACAAGGTTTCCTCCCTTTACTATTTCACCTTCGCTAGAGGTCAGTAGCCCGCTTGGATTTCATTTCAGGGTCAGTCGAACCGCAATTAAAAGAATCAGCACCCGCTTAGGCGCGCGGAGCACCTAGTTCGCCTGTTCCCCGGGGAAGCGGCGCATCGGTGTCTATCATAGGGGTGTGGGGCGCAGGAGCTGCTTGCGCTCGATCTGGAGGTCGGCGGGGCTTGAATGGATGGCTGGGGGCGGTGCCAAGCACGGTGGTGCTGTGAGGTCGAGGGGAGGGCGCAGGCAGGGGAGGATTACTGGGCCAGTGGTCGCCGGCGTTTCAAGAAAGATCGTCAACACTGACTGGCTGGATGTAGATGAAGGCGATCTGCCCATTCTTTGTACATCGGAAGGTGTAGAAAAAATGGACTGACCTATTTGTTTTTAGTCGACTGTTATTTTCATAGAATCATGTAGTAATTTAGTGTGACATGCATGCCGTAGAGCTATCATATCTGTCCTGTCATTTATTTCTCACCGACCTGCTATCTGCTACCTTTACACTGTACTAATTGTGCACACACTTCACCCATACTCACATTATTGTTATTTTATGCATGGGTATTTCAGACTCTGACGCGGTGTTGATGAATGCAGAAAAGAAAAGACAGAAGTCGCTCCAGTGTACTTTGAAGATAAGCACTAAGCGTTTCAGCGCTCTAATGGGTGCAGTGTCAGCAGTTGGAGACAGTAAACGTAGCTCTGCAGTTGATGATCTCAATTGCCACACACAACCAACCTAGGTGCTTGCTTTAACTTCGCGCTGTCAAATGTGGTTGCATGTTGCATATTGTGTCTAGCTTGTATTGCTTCCAATTTGGTTAAATTGCATCTACTTACTTTACACATTATACCTTTGATAATGACATGCCTTCCTGTTTTTGATACATACTACATATGTCTATTAACCATGTTCGTACATCAAACTAATGCTCATTTGTATCCCTCATCAATCACTTATGATGAGACAGTCACCCGAGTGAGTTATTGTGAGATGCCCTACTCGTTTAAAGAGTGTAGTGTCATCCTCCCCACATGATTCTCAAGAAACAACAAGGCTAAATGACGATAGTCAACATAGCTCTCTAGTTGATCACCGCAATTCCCCGACACCACCATCACAGGTGCTTTCTCTTACTTGGCAGTGTGATATCTGGTTGCATGTTGCATATGGTATCTACCTTGTAATGCTTCTAATTAGGGTAAATTGCATCTGCTTAGTTAACACATTATACCTGTGAATATGACATCAAACTAGTTTTCTTGTGTATCCCTCATCAATCACTTCTGACGATACACCTTCAAGTTGACAGTGTAATGTTGGTTGCATCTTGCATATCATTTCAAACATGTATTGCCTCTAATTTGTTGAAGTGCCACTTATAATGAGACACATATAACTTGGTAGAGTGATTTTGGTTGGATCTTTCATATGGTGTCTAGATTGCATTGCTTCCAATTTGTTGAAATGCCTTCTGCTTAGCGATTTTCATACATATTCCATCATCCTACAATGTGGTTGCCATACATAAAATTTGTGTTCGTCAATATCATGCATCAACGAATTTGGAAGTGCGAATTTCATTCCTTTTTCTTGTGTGTTTACTTGACAAGGAAAAATCTGAAAGGATGAAGGCACGGAATGATGGTGGTCCTCTGGAGCAACCGAAACAGATGATCTCTGCAGATTCTCCTGCTACTCATACTGCAGTGCTAGTTCCAAATCTCATCTCCCCTACTCCACAACCCAAGGTTCTTGCTCTAACATGGCAGTGTGATATCTGGTTGCATGTTGCATATGGTGCCTAGCTTGTATTGCTCCTAATTTGTTAAATTGCATCTCCTTAGCTTGCACATTATACATGTGAATATGACATGCCTTCCTGTTTTTGGTACATACTACATCTACCTATCACACCATGTTCTTACATCAAACTACTATTCTTGTGTATCCTGCATCTATCGCTTATGATGAGACAGTCACGCCCGTGGGTTAATATGAGACGCAATACTCTTATAAAGAATGCAATTTCATCCTCTCCACATGATTCTCAAGAAACAGCAAGCCTAAATGAAGATATTGAACGTAGCTCTTTACTTGAAGACCGCACTTCCCCTACACCACCATCACAGGTGCTTGCTCTAACTTCGCAGTGTGATATGTGGTTGCATGTTGCATACGGTGTCTAGCTTGTAATGCTTCTAATTAGGGTAAATTGCATCTGCTTAGTTTACACACTATACCTGTGAATATGACATGCCTTCCTATTTTTGGTACACACTACATCTATGTGTTAACCTTGTCCTTACATGAAACTACCTCTCTTCTGTAACATGCATCAATCACTTACGATGTGTCACCTTTATTCGTCGCATATTGCATATTATTTCTAGCCAGTTGCCATGTATTGCTTCTAATTTGGTCAAATACATTTGTTAGGGCACCCTTTTAATTTGGCAGAGTGATATTGGTTTCATCTTTCATATGGTTTCTAGCCTGCATTGATTCTAATAAGTTCAAGCACCTTGTGCTTAGTTTACACTTTATACATCATACATGTCAATATGTCACGCCATCTTGTTTTTCATACATATTCCATCCTCCTACCATGCGGCTGCCTTACATGAAAGTAGTGTTCGTCAGTATCATGCATCAATGAGTTCTAAAGAGCAAATTTTATTCCTTTTTCTTGTGGGTTTGACTTGACAAGGCAAAATCAAGAAAGAGGAAGGAAAAGAGTAAGGAAGGCAATGATGGTGGTCCTCTGCAGCAACGTAAACGGGGCATCTGTACCGATTCTCCTTGTACTGATAGTGCATTACAAGGTCCAAGTCTCCGCTCCCCTACTCCACCATCCAAGGTGCTTGCTCTAACTTGGCAGTGTGATATATGGTTGCATGTTGCATATGGTGTCTAGCTCGTATTGCTCCTAATTAGTGTAAACTGCATCTGCTTAGCTTACACATGATACATGTGAATATGACACGCTTTCCTGTTTTTGGTACATACTATATCTGTCTATCACACCATGTTCTTACATGAAACTACTCTTCTTGTGTATCCTGCATCAGTCACTTATTATGGGACACCTTTAAGTTGGCAGTGTGATATTGGTTTGCGTCTTGAATATGATTTCTAGCATGTATTGCTTCTAGTTTGATGAACGCCACCTATGACGAGACAATTTTAACTTGGCAGAGTGATATTGATTGCACCTTCCATATGGTGTCTAGTTTGCAGTGCTTCTAATTTGTTGAAGTGCCTTCTGCTTAGTTACCACATCATAGGTGTGAATATGTCAAGCCGTCCATTTTTCGTACATATTCCATCCTCGTATCATGACTTTTCCTTTCATTAGAGTAGTGTTCGTCAGTATCATGCATGAATGAGTTCTGAAGAGCGAATTATATTCCTTTTTCTTGTCGGTATGACCTCACAATGCAAAATCAATAAAGCAAAAGAAAATTGGCAAGGCATTGGATGATGGTGGTCCTTCCGAGCAACTGAAATGGAGGTTCTCTACAGATTCTACTCCGCCATCCTCCCAACAAGATTTGCAAGACAACGCAAGGCTAGACAGTCAACGTAGTTGTATAGATGATGAGCACATCTCCCCTACTCCACCATAACAGGTGCTTGATCTAACTTGGTACTATTATATGCGATTGCATGTTGCGTATGATGTCTAGCTTGTATTGCTTCTAACTTTGTTGAATTGCATCTGCTTACTTTACACATAATGCCTGTGAATATGACATGTGTTCCTGTTTCTACATCAGACTATTGTTCTTGCATATCCCGCATCAGTCACTTATGATAAGGCACCTTTAAGTCGCCACTGTGATATTGGTTGTGTCTTGCATATGATTTCCAGCATGTACTGCTTCCAATTTGTTGAAACATCATACAGTTTGAACTTGGCAGAGTGATATTGGTTGCATCTTTCATATGGTGTCTAGCTTGCAGTGCTTCTAATTTGTTGAAATGCCTTCTGCTTAGTTACCACATCATAGGTGTGTATATGTCACACCATCCTGTTTTTCATACATATTCCATCCTCGCATCATGTGTTTGCCTTTAATCCGAGTAGTGTTCGTCAGTATCATGCATGAATGAGTTCTGAAGAGCGAATTTTATTCCTTTTTCTTATCGGTTTGACTTCACAATGAAAAATCATTACAGCTGAAGGAAATTAGTCCGGTAGTGGATGATGGTGGTCCTTCGGAGCAACTCAAACAGGGGGTCTCTACAGATTCTACTCTGCCATCCTCCCAACAAGATTCGCAAGACAACACAAGGTTGGACAGTCAACGTAGTTGTGTAGATGATGAGCACATCTCTCCTATTCCACCATCACAGGTGCTTGCTCTAACTTGGCACTATTATATGTGGTTGCATGTTGTGTATGATGTCTAGCTTGTATTGCTTCTAACTTGAATTGCATCTGCTTACTTTACACATAATGCCTGTGAATATGACACGTGTTCCTGTTTCTAGAACATACGTGTACATGATGAGCACATCTCCCCTACTCCACCATTACAGGTGCTTGCTCTTACTTGGAACTGTTATATGTGGTTGTGTTTTTCGCATGATGTCTAGTTTGTATTGCTTCTGATTATGTTGAATTGCATCTGCGTAGCTTACAACTTATACGTGCAACAATCACTTACCCATAAGACACATTTAACTTGGGACTGTGATGTAGGTTGCATCTTGCATTGTCTTCTATCTTGTACTGCTTCTAATTTCAAATGACACTTACGACGAGACACTTTTTACCAGATAGAGTGATATTGGTTGCATGTTCATATGGTGCCTAGCTTTCATTTCTTCTAATTTTGTTGAAATGCCTTCCGCTTACTGTTTTTCATACATATTCCATCCTCCTATCGTACGTGTGAATATGAAACGCTGTCTTTTTTTATATATATTCCATCCTCCTATCCTGCGCTTGCCTTACATCAAAGTAGTGTTCGTCTGTATCATGCATCAACCAGTTATGCAGAGCTAATTTTATTCATCTTCTTGTGGTTTTGACTTCATAAGGCAATATCAGAAAATAGGAAGGAAAGAGTAAGTTAGGGGATGTTGGTGGTCCTCCGCACCGACGCAAACAGAGACTCTCTAGATTTTCCACTGCTACTGCTAATGAAGTTGAAGTCCCAAGTCTACATGATGAGTTCATCTCCCGTACTCCGCCATCGCAGGTGCTTGCTCAAACTTGATAGTGTGATAATTGGTTTCATGTTGCTTATGTTGTCTAGCCTGTATTTCTTCTATTTTGATTAAATTGCACCTGCTGAGTTTATACGTTATACATGTGCATATGACATGGTTGCATCTATCTATCATACCATGTTCTTACATCAAAGTACTACTGTTGTGTATCCCGCATCAATCACTCATAATTGGACACTTTTAACATGGCAGTTTGATAGTGGTTGCATCTTGCATTGATTTCTATGTTGTACTGCTTCTAATTTTTCGAATTGCCACTTATGACAAGACACTTTTAACTTGGCAGACTAATATTGGTTGCATCTTTCATATGGTGTCTAGCTTGCATTACTTCTATTTTCTTGAAAATCCTTCTGCTTAGTTTGCACATCGTAGTTGTGAATATGTCATGTCGTCCTGTTTTTCTTACATATTCCATCCTCATACGGTTGTCTTACACAAAAGTATTGCTTGTCTGTATCATGCATCAATGAGTTCTGAAGAGTGATTTTATTCTTTTGTGTTGTGGGTACAGCTTGACATGGCAAAGTCAAAAAAGAGTAAGGAAAATAATATAGTAGGGAGTGTTGTTACTCGTCGGGTGAAACGGAAAAGGATCTATCGTCGAGATTCTGCTGGTACTTATAGTGCAGTAGAAGGTCCAAGTCCACCGGCTAAATCTACAAACACAGTATCACCTACTCCACCAACTGCAGCATCCGCTTCAACTGTACCAGCATCTCAATGAGTTACTCGTTCGTTTGCTCCGGAACTGGCCAGTTCCCAAGCTGCCTTCACACCTAACACTACTTCTGAAGCACTGCTGACACAACAGGACTTGACAAGATCAGATGAACCTCATGAGCATCAACACCAAGACGGTACCTGACCGAGTCAAGTTGTTGTTGCATGCTCCTTTATATGTACTCTCACAGTTTGATGTACACCAACACTTTCCATATTCGCTGTTGAACTAGCAACACGGCGCAAGCGGAAACAGACATCAGGGATAATGCTTGATAGATTAACAAAATCTAAAGGAGGAAGAATGGAGATCCATTTTGAGGCAGGTTTAAAAAGGCCACGTGATGCTACAGAGTCAGCCAAGTTAGTATCAGAGGCAGCCATTGCCGTTAGGTGTCATGCATGTATCCTCCCAACATGGATCCAAAACAGGAATGAGAAAGACAATACCCAGTTGAACACCTTCCTTGACCATTTATCCTTAAGTAATGTTATTCATCGCAATTAGTAATATTGTCTTGCTCTGTCCCATACTTTCTAGCTTCCTACTAATAAGACTCACGTTCTTTTTTCAACAGATGAGGTTCAAGTTGGATCTGAAAGATGATGCAACTAAACAAGCATGCACTCATGTTTTTCTGTCTGCTCTCCGACAGTATTGGTACCACCTTAGAAAATCTTACTTTGAAGGCAAGGCTAACACTGAAATCGCCCAAACATCTCCAGTGGAATATATTACAGATGAAGGCTGGACAGCCCTCGTTAAACACTGGTCTGATCCAAAGTATCAGGTAGGCTATATGTATTTGATCAGACCACATATTGAACTTGTATTTATGTATGTGCCTTACAAGTGTATCTTCTTCTAGACTAACTGTTTGAAGAACAAAACCAACAGTTCTAAAGTGAAATTCCAACAGACAACAGGATCTCGTAGCTATATTGCATACTGCGAGGCTCTTGTAAATAGTTGCTACTTCCTTCTTATTTTTGTACCATATTATCGTATCTATATTGACTTGTTCCAAATACAGAGGAAAGCCCGTGCGGACCAAAACGAACTTGAACCGAATGCAGTGCAAATCTTCAAGGATTGCCACACCAGCAAGATGAAGGGCATGAGCACACCAGTTCAAGCTGCTGTTGTATGTCCTTACTCCTCCTGCCTTGAACTGGTTGGTACTGTGATGTGTTCATTTAACTACTTGGTTTGCAGCCAATGTCAGTTACTCTATTCACTTTTATACACAGATGTCTTAGCGTATCATTTCACCTTACATGGTTTAAAAGAGATGAAGGATATTCTTTTGGTCTTGATCTGTAATCTAGTTGTTATGTTCACGTGCGCACACAATGATAAAATAGCCTGTTTGTTTTATATCTATTTGCCCATGATATGAATGATGTCATACTATGTTCATCCTACTTTAAACCATGTCTCTTTATCCTTAGATGTCAACGAATGTGAGGAAATAGACAATACAGTAGGCATGCTACATGGACATATGTTCCGAAAGTGAGTTTATTATGTACTTGGCACTACAATACATGCTAATGTATTACAGTAGTTCACCAAAATAAGTTATGTATAAACGTTTAACCTACTTTGTTTGTTTTTATCTCATTAGTAACTTATCTGGTACACTAATCTACAAGTTCAAACTTTTAGGAATCTATGGAACAAATGATTGAACAGCCACAACCACCTAAAGGTGACGAGGCTACCACAGGCACAATGTCACCTCTTGCTGCAGTGTGTCAGTATCTCTCCACTAACAGTGCAAAAAGCACCTTCCTGCGTAATTCTGGGTTGGTTGTCAAGGTAACCTCGTCCAAATCGCCTACTGAACAAAATCCTCCTGCTAGACAGAGTGATATATCTGTGCTCCAGACACAAGTCCAATCCCTAATGGACGTTGTCGGTGTCAAAACCGGCGGATCTCGGGTAGGGGGTCCCGAACTATACGTCTAGGCGGATGGTAACAGGAGACAAGGGACACGATGTTTTTACCCAGGTTCGGGCCCTCTTGATGGAGGTAAAACCCTACTCCTGCTTGATTAATATTGATGATATGGGTAGTACAAGAGTAGATCTACCACGAGATCGGAGTGGCTAAACCCTAGAAGCAAGCCTATGGTATGATTGTTGTTCTTCCTACGGACTAAAACTCTCCGGTTTATATAGACACCGGAGAGGGCTAGGGTTACACAGAGTCGGTTACAATGGGAGGAGATCTTCATATCGTATCGCCAAGCTTGCCTTCCACGCCAAGGAAAGTCCCATCCGGACATGGGACGGAGTCTTCAATATTGTATCTTCATAGTCCGGGAGTCCGGCCAAAGGTCTTAGTCCGGCCATCCAGACACCCCCTAATCCAGGACTCCCTCAGTAGCCCCTGAACCAGGCTTCAATGACGACGAGTCCGGCGCACAAGTTGTCTTCGGCATTGCAAGGCGGTTTCCTCCTCCGAATACTCCATAGAAGAGGTTGAACACCAGGGTAGTGTCCGGCTCTGCAAAATAAGTTCCACATTCCACTGTAGAGAGAATAATATTTGCATCAATCGAATCTACTGACGTATTCCGCGGTGTGACATCATGCCACATCCCGGCCTTTATTCATTTTACCGTTCCACCTCAGCGCGTTTAGCGAGGCGGTTTCCTTGGCACGTCTTGTCAAAGCAGAGATCGTGTCCCCTTATTCCGGGATTCTCATCAATACGGGCGTGGGTAACCCAACCGTGACTTAGGTATGACTCCCTAATTGAAAGCGAGTCTCAAATGGTTACGGGGAGGGCTCTTGGTATTCACCTCCTTTATAAAGGAACCAAGGCCCGACTCCCTTCTTCTCAAACCAATCAAATCCGCCCCTCGCTTCGAGTTCCAACACCCAAAGCTCTAGTTTTAGGCGCTTCGGACCTTCGAAGATGTCTGGCTCCGACCTACAAGGCCGGTGGATGCCTTCCTCCATTACGGAAGAAGATGTGCGAAAGCTAAGAGATGCCAGGTATCTAACCAGCGAAATCTCGCATAAACTGCCTACTCAAGGGCAAGCGGTTCCCGCTCCCCAGCCCGGTGAAAGCATGGTGTTCGCATCTCACTTCCTTCGGGGGCTAGGCTTCCCGATCGATCCCTTTGTGAGGGGGCTTATGTATTACTATGGGCTGGAGTTCCATGACCTAGCTCCGGAGTCCATCCTCCAGATCTTATCATTCATTGTCATGTGCGAGGCCTTCCTCCATATCACCCCTCACTTCAGATTGTGGGTAAAAACTTTCAAACTGGAACCGAAAATGATCGAGGAGCAGCACGCTGAGTGCGGAGGGGCTATAATAAGCAAGATGGACGACGCTCCATGGCCCGAGGGCTCTTTTCAAGAGGAGCTCGGCTTATGGCAATGGGACTGGTTTTACATCGCAGCCCCTAGGGGTACCACATGGGTGGCACCACCTACTTTTCGCTCGGGTCCCCCACCATGGCTGGCGTCATGGGTTAATGAAGGACTTATCTGGGGGCCGCCCAAAGACGTGCCCTTGCTGCAGGGCCGTATTCGAGATCTTCTAGAAAGAGATATCAATTTGACCGTAGTGGCGCAAGTCATGGTGATTCGCCGCACACTGCCCTGCAAACATCGACCTCTCCGTCTGTGGGAGTTCAATCCGGAGGGACCACGATTCCTACAACATTTTATGGGAATGACACCCATGGAGATGTACAAATTGTTCTTCGGATCACAAGCAAGGTGTCCGGATTTGTCCAAGGACGCAGGTCTGAGCTGCAATCGCCCGGATGCTAAAGTAAGTAGCCCCGTATTTGGATACACCATCCATATTTTTATCAAATCTACCCTTTAGCAGAGTTGTCCTTCGAACAGGAGTGGATGGCGAAGGCAAAGCTTATCAGGTGTCCAGGCCCCCTGCGCGAGACCGTGCCGAATCCCATGCTGACCAGGATGCTGGAGGCCGCGCCGTTGGCGGAAGGCGAAGGGGGGACCCAAGGAGCTACCGCCTCCATGAGAGAGGCCGCTAGGAAGGGAAGAATCGAAAATTCTCCCGACTAGGGAAAGAAAAGGACTGCCTCTGAAGACCCGGAGGTGATAACCTCAAAACGGGGAAAGAAATCTCCGTTAGAGGGTTCGGCACCGGAGAACTGTTGGAAATACGCCCTAGAGGCAATAATAAAAGGATTATTATTATATTTCCTTGTTCATGATAATTGTCTTTTATTCATGCTATAATTGTATTATCCGGAAATCGTAATACATGTGTGAATACATAGACCAAAATACGTCCCTAGTAAGCCTCTAGTTGACTAGCTCGTTGGTCAACAGATAGTCATGGTTTCCTGACTATGGACATTAGATGTCGTTGACAACAAGATCACATCATTAGGAGAATGATGTGATGGACAAGACCCAATCCTAAGCATAGCACAAGATCGTGTAGTTCGTTTTGCTAGAGCTTTTCCAATGTCAAAGTATCTCTTCCTTAGACCATGAGATCGTGTAACTCCCGGATACCGTAGGAGTGCTTTGGGTGTACCAAACGTCACAACGTAACTAGGTGACTATAAAGGTGCACTACAGGTATCTCCGAAAGTGTCTGTTGGGTTGACACGGATCGGGACTGGGATTTGTCACTCCGTATTACGGAGAGGTATCACTGGGCCCACTCGGTAGTGCATCATCATAATGAGCTCAAAGTGACCAAGTGTCTGGTCACGGGATCATGCATTACGGTACGAGTAAAGTGACTTGCCGGTAACGAGACTGAACGAGGTATTGGGATACCGACGATCGAGTCTCGGGCAAGTAACATACCGTCTGACAAAGGGAATAGTATACAGGATTGCTTGAATCCTCGACATCGTGGTTCATCCGATGAGATCGTCGAGGAGTATGTGGGAGCCAACATGGGTATCCAGATCCCGCTGTTGGTTATTGACCGGAGAACCGTCTCGGTCATGTCTACATGTCTCCCGAACCCGTAGGGTCTACACACTTAAGGTTCGGTGACGCTAGGGTTGTATGAATATGAGTATGCAGCAAACCGAATGTTGTTCGGAGTCCCGGATGAGATCCCAGACGTCACGAGGAGTTTCAGAATGGTCCAGAGGTAAAGAATTATATATGGGAAGTGCTGTTTTGGCCATCGGGAAAGTTTCGGGGTCACCCGGTATTGTACCGGGACCACCAGAAGGGTCCCGGGGGTCCATCGGGTGGGGCCACCTATATCGAAGGGCCCCGTGGGCTGAAGTGGGAGGGGAACCAGCCCCTAGTGGGCTGGTGCGCACCCCTTGGGCCCCCCCTGCGCCTAGGGTTGGAAACCCTAGGTGGGGGGCGCACCACTTGCCTTGGGGGGCACTCCACCCCCCTGGCCGCCGCCCCCCTTGGGAGATTGCATCTCCCAGGACCGGTGCCCCCCCTGGGGGCCTATATAAAGGAGGGTAGGGGGAGGGCAGCCGCACCCTTGTGTCTTGGTGCCTCCCTCCCCTGCTACACCTCGTCCTCCTCCCGCAGCAGCTTGGCGAAGCCCTGCCGGAGTTCTGCTGCATCCACCACCACGCCGTTCTGCTGCTGGATCATCATCAACCTCTCCTTCCCCCTTGCTGGATCAAGAAGGATGAGACGTCATCCACTCCGTATGTGTGTTGAGCGCGGAGGTGCTGTCCGTTTGGCACTTGGTCATCGGTGATTTGAATCACGACGAGTACGACTCCATCATCACCGTTCTCTCGAACGCTTCCGCACGCGATCTACAAGTGGTATGTAGATGCAATCTCTCTCCCATGACTCGTTGCTTAGATGAACTCATAGATGGATCTTGGTGAAACCGTAGGAAAATTTTTAATTTCCTGCAACGTTCCCCAACAGTGGCATCATGAGCCAGGTCTATGCGTAGTTCTCTATTGCACGAGTAGAACACAATTTTGTTGTGGGCGTAGATCTTGTCAACTTGCTTGCCGCTACTAGTCTTTTCTTGCTTCAGCGGTTTTGTGGGATGAAGCGGCCCGGACCGACCTTACACGTACACTTACGTGAGACAGGTTCCACCGACTGACATGCACTAGTTGCATAAGGTGGTTAGCGGGTGTCTGTCTCTCCTACTTTAGTTGGAGCGGATTAGATGAAAAGGGTCCTTATGAAGGGTAAATAGAAGTTGACAAAAATCACGTTGTGGTTATTCGTAGGTAAGAAAACGTTCTTGCTAGAACCCAATTGACGTAAAAGACGCAACAACAATTAGAGGACGTCTAACTTGTTTTTGCAGCAATTGTCATGTGATGTGATATGGCCAGAAGTTGTGATGAATGATGAATGATATATTGTGATGTATGAGATCATGTTCTTGTAATAGGAATCACGACTTGCATGTCGATGAGTATGACAACCGGTAGGAGCCATAGGAGTTGTCTTTATTTTGTATGACCTGCGTGTCATTAAAGAACGCCAAGTAAATTACTTTACTTTATTGCTAAACGCGTTAGCCATAGAAGTAGAAGTAGTTGTTGGCGTGACAACTTCATGAAGACACGATGATGGAGATCATGATGATGGAGATCATGGTGTCATGCCGGTGACGAAGATGATCATGGAGCCCCGAAGATGGAGATCGAAGGAGCTATATGATATTGGCCATATCATGTCACTACTTTATATAATTGCATGTGATGTTTATTATGTTTATGCATCTTGTTTACTTAGAACGACAGTAGTAAATAAGATGATCCCTTATAATAATTTCAAGAAAGTGTTCCCCCTAACTGTGCGCCGTTGCTAAAGTTCGTCATTTCGAAGCACCTCGTGATGATCAGGTGTGATAGATCCTTACATTCACATACAACGGGTGTAAGACAGTTTTACACATGAAGAAACACTTAGGGTTAACTTGACGAGCCTAGCATGTACAGACATGGCCTCGGAACACAAGAGACCGAAAGGTCGAACATGAGTCGTATGGAAGATACGATCAACATGGAGATGTTCACCGATGATGACTAGTCCGTCTCACGTGATGATCGGACACGGCCTAGTCGACTCGGATCGTGTAACACTTAGATGACTAGAGGGATGTCAATCTGAGTGGGAGTTCATTAAATAATTTGATTAGATGAACTTAATTATCATGAACTTAGTCTAAAGTCTTTGCAAAATATGTCTTGTAGATCAAATGGCCAACTCTCATGTCAACATGAACTTCAACGCGTTCCTAGAGAAAACCAAGCTGAAAGATGATGGCAGCAACTATTCGGACTGGGTCCGGAACCTAAGGATCATCCTCATAGCAGCCAAGAAAGATTATGTCCTAGATGCACTGCTAGGTGAAGCACCCATCCCAGAGAACCAAGACGTTATGAACACTTGGCAATCACGTGCTGATGATTACTCCCTCGTTCAGTGCGGCATGCTTTACAGCTTAGAACCGGGGCTCCAAAAGCGTTTTGAGCGACACGGAGCATACGGGATGTTCGAGGAGCTAAAAATGGTTTTTAAGCTCATGCCCGGGTCGAGAGATATGAAGTCTCCGACAAGTTCTATAGTTGTAAGATGGAGGAAAATAGTTCTGTCAGTGAGCACATACTCAAAATGTCTGGGTTGCACAACCGCCTGTCCCAGCTGGAGATCAACCTCCCTGACGAGGCAGTCATTGACAGAATCCTTCAGTCGCTCCCACCAAGCTACAAGAGCTTTGTGCTGAACTACAATATGCAGGGGATGGTGAAGACCATTCCTGAGGTATTTTCAATGCTAAAGTCAGCAGAGGTTGAAATCAAGAAAGAACATCAAGTGTTGATGGTCAATAAGACCACTAAGTTCAAGAAGGGCAAGGGTAAGAAGAACTTCAAGAAGGACGGCATAGATGTTGCCGCGCCCGGTAAACCTGTTGCCGGGAAGAAGTCAAAGAATGTACCCAAGCCTGAGACTGAGTGCTTTTATGGCAAAGGGAAGGGTCACTGGAAGCGGAACTGCCCCAAATACTTAGCGGACAAGAAGGCCGGCAACACTAAAGGTATATTTGATATACATGTAATTGATGTGTACCTTACCAGTACTCGTAGTAAGTCCTGGGTATTTGATACCGGTGCCGTCGCTCACATTTGTAACTCACAGCAGGAGCTGCGGAATAAGCGGAGACTCGCGAAGGACGAGATAACAATGCGCATCGGGAATGGTTCCAAGGTCGATGTGATCGCCGTCGGCACGCTACCTCTACATTTACCCACAGGATTAGTTATGAACCTCAATAATTGTTATTTAGTGCCAAGTTTGAGCATGAACATTGTATCTGGATCTCGTTTAATACGAGATGGCCACTCATTTAAATCCGAGAATAATGGTTGTTCTATTTATATGAGAGATATGTTTTATGGTCATGCCCCGATGGTCAATGGTTTATTCTTAATGAATCTCGAACGTAATATTACACATATTCATAGTGTGAATACCAAAAGATGTAAAGTTGATAACGATAGTCCCACATACTTGTGGCACTGCCGCCTTGGTCACATTGGTGTCAAGCGCATGAAGAAGCTCCATGCTGATGGACTTTTAGAGTCTCTAGATTATGAATCATTTGACACATGCGAACCATGCCTCATGGGCAAAATGACCAAGACTCCGTTCTTCGGAACAATGGAGTGAGCAACCAACTTATTGGAAATCATACATACCGATGTGTGCGGTCCAATGAGCGTTGAGGCTCGCGGAGGATATCGTTATGTTCTCACTCTCACTGATGACTTGAGTAGATATGGGTATGTCTACTTAATGAAACACAAGTCTAAAACCTTTGAAAAGTTCAAGGAATTTCAGAATGAGGTAGAGAATCAACGTGACTGAAAGATAAAGTTCCTACGATCAGATCGTGGAGGAGAATACTTAAGTCACGAATTTGGTACACACTTAAGGAAATGTGGAATCGTTTCACAACTCATGCCGCCTGGAACACCTCAGCGTAACGGTGTGTCCGAACGTCGTAATCGCACTCTATTGGATATGGTGCGGTCTATGATGTCTCTTACCGATTTACCGCTATCATTTTGGGGATACGCTCTAGAGACAGCTACATTCACTTTAAATAGGGCACCGTCTAAATCCGTTGAGACGACACCATATGAATTATAGTTTGGGAAGAAACCTAAGCTGTTGTTTCTAAAAGTTTGGGGATGCGATGCTTATGTCAAGAAACTTCAACCTGAAAAGCTCAAACCCAAGTCGGAAAAATGCGTCTTCATAGGATACCCTAAGGAAACCATTGGGTATACCTTCTACTTAAGATCCGAGGGCAAGACATTAGTTGCCAAGAACGGATCCTTTCTGGAAAAAGAGTTTCTCTCGAAAGAAGTAAGTGGGAGGAAAGTAGAACTCGATGAAGTACTACCTCTTGAACCGGAAAGTAGTGCAGCTCAGGAAAATGTTCCTGTGGTGCCTACACCAACTGGAGAGGAAATTAATGATTATGATCAAGGTACTTCGGACCAAGTTGCTACTGAACCTCGTAGGTCCACAAGTACACGTTCCACACCAGAGTGGTATGGCAACCCTGTCCTGGAAATCATGTTGTTAGACAACGATGAACCTTCGAACTATGAAGAAGCGATGGCAGGCCCAGATTCCAACAAATGGCTTGAAGCCATGCAATCCGAGATAGAATCCATGTATGAAAACAAAGTATGGACTTTGACAGACTTGCCCGATGATCGGCGAGCGATAGAAAACAAATGGATCTTTAAGAAGAAGACAGACGCGGATGGTAATATTACCATCTATAAAGCTCGACTTGTCGCTAAGGGTTATCGGCAAGTTCAAGGGGTTGACTACGATGAGACTTTCTCTCCCGTAGCGAAGCTGAAGTTCGTCCGAATCATGTTAGCAATTGCCGCATACTATGATTATGAGATATGGCAGATGGACGTCAAAACGGCATTCCTTAACGGTTATCTTAAGGAAGAGTTGTATATGATGCAGCCAGAAGGTTTTGTCGATCCTAAGAATGCTAACAAAGTGTGCAAGCTCCAGTGATCCATTTATGGGCTGGTGCAAGCATCTCGGAGTTGGAACATTCGCTTTGATGAGATGATCAAAGCGTTTGGGTTTATGCAGACTTATGGAGAAGCCTGCGTTTACAAGAAAGTGAGTGGGAGCTCTGTAGCATTTCTCATATTATATGTATATGACATACTTTTGATGGGAAATGATATAGAATTCTTGGACAGCATTAAGGCCTACTTGAATAAGTGTTTTTCAATGAAGGACCTTGGAGAAGCTGCTTACATATTAGGCATCAAGATCTATAGGGATAGATCGAGACGCCTCATAGGTGTTTCACAAAGCACATACCTTGATAAGATTTTGAAGAAGTTCAAAATGGATCAGTCCAAGAAAGGGTTCTTGCCTGTACTGCAAGGTGTGAGATTGAGCTCGGCTCAATGCCCGACCACGGCAAAAGATAAAGAAGAGATGGGCGTCATCCCCTATGCCTCAGCCATAGGATCTATTATGTATGCCATGTTGTGTACCAGACCTGATGTAAACCTTGCCGTAAGTTTGGTAGGAAGGTACCAAAGTAATCCCGGCAAGGAACACTGGACAGCGGTCAAGAATATCCTGAAGTACCTGAAAAGGACAAAGGACATGTTTCTCGTTTATGGAGGTGACAAAGAGCTCGTCGTAAAGGGTTACGTCGACACTAGCTTCGACACAGATCTGGATGACTCTAAGTCACAAACCGGATACGTGTATATGTTGAATGGTGGAGCTGTACGCTGGTGCAGCTGCAAGCAGAGCATCGTGGCGGGATCTACATGTGAAGCGGAGTACATGGCAGCCTCGGAGGCAGCGCATGAAGCGATTTGGCTGAAGGAGTTCATCACCGACCTAGGAGTCATACCCAATGCGTCGGGGCCGATCAAACTCTTCTGTGACAACACTGGAGCTATTGCCCTTGCCAAGGAGCCCAGGTTTCACAAGAAGACCAGGCACATCAAGCGTCGTTTCAACTCCATCCGTGAAAATGTTCAAGATGGAGACATAGATATTTGCAAAGTACATACAAATCTGAATGTCGCAGATCCATTGACTAAACCTCTTCCGCGAGCAAAACATGATCAACACCAGAACTCTATGGGTGTTCGATTCATCACAATGTAACTAGATTATTGACTCTAGTGCAAGTGGGAGACTGTTGGAAATATGCCCTAGAGGCAATAATAAAAGGATTATTATTATATTTCCTTGTTCATGATAATTGTCTTTTATTCATGCTATAATTGTATTATCCGGAAATCGTAATACACGTGTGAATACATAGACCAAAATACGTCCCTAGTAAGCCTCTAGTTGACTAGCTCGTTGGTCAACAGATAGTCATGGTTTCCTGACTATGGACATTAGATGTCGTTGACAACGGGATCACATCATTAGGAGAATGATGTGATGGACAAGACCCAATCCTAAGCATAGCACAAGATCGTGTAGTTTGTTTTGCTAGAGCTTTTCCAATGTCAAAGTATCTCTTCCTTAGACCATGAGATCGTGTAACTCCCGGATACCGTAGGAGTGCTTTGGGTGTACCAAACGTCACAACATAACTGGGTGACTATAAAGGTGCACTACAAGTATCTCCAAAAGTGACTGTTGGGTTGACACGGATCGAGACTGGGATTTGTCACTCCGTATTATGGAGAGGTATCACTGGGCCCACTCGGTAGTGCATCATCATAATGAGCTCAAAGTGACCAAGTGTCTGGTCACGGGATCATGCATTATGGTACGAGTAAAGTGACTTGCCGGTAACGAGACTGAACGAAGTATTGGGATACCGACGGTCGAGGCTCGGGCAAGTAACATACCATCTAACAAAGGGAATAGTATACAGGATTGCTTGAATCCTCGACATCGTGGTTCATCCGATGAGATCCTCGAGGAGTATGTGGGAGCCAACATGGGTATCCAGATCCCGCTGTTGGTTATTGACCGGAGAACCGTCTCGGTCATGTCTACATGTCTCCCGAATCCGTAGGGTCTACACACTTAAGGTTCGGTGATGCTAGGGTTGTATGAATATGAGTATGCAGCAAACCGAATGTTGTTCGGAGTCCCGGATGAGATCCCAGACGTCACGAGGAGTTTCGGAATGGTCCGGAGGTAAAGAATTATATATGGGAAGTGCTGTTTCGGCCATCGGGAAAGTTTCGGGGTCACCCGGTATTGTACCGGGACCACCGGAAGGGTCCCGGGGGTCCACCGGGTGGGGCCACCTATCCCGGAGGGCCCCATGGGCTGAAGTGGGAGGGGAACCAGCCCCTAGTGGGCTGGTGCGCCCCCTCTTGGGCCCCCCCTGCGCCTAGGGTTGGAAACCCTAGGTGGGGGGCGCACCACTTGCCTTGGGGGCACTCCACCCCCCTGGCCGCCGCCCCCCTTGGGAGATTGCATCTCCCAGGACCGGCGGCCCCACCCTGGGGGCCTATATAAAGGAGGGCAGGGGGGACGGCAGCCTCACCCTTGTGTCTTGGCGCCTTCCTCCCCTGCTACACCTCGTCCTCCTCCCGCAGCAGCTTGGCGAAGCCCTGCCAGAGTTCTGCTGCATCCACCACCACGCCGTTGTGCTGCTGGATCATCGTCAACCTCTCCTTCCCCCTTGCTGGATCAAGAAGGAGGAGACGTCATCCGCTCCGTACATGTGTTGAACGCGGAGGTGCTGTCCGTTCGGCACTTGGTCATCGGTGATTTGAATCACGACGAGTACGACTCCATCATCACCGTTCTCTCGAACGCTTCCGCACGCGATCTACAAGTGGTATGTAGATGCAATCTCTCTCCCATGACTCATTGCTTAGATGAACTCATAGATGGATCTTGGTGAAACCGTAGGAAAATTTTTAATTTCCTGCAACGTTCCCCAACAAGAACGCCCCAGCCGAATCGCCCCCTAAAGGGGACCCGCTCTCCCCCGAGGCGTAAGTGAAGGGAGGGGTTCCATAGTGAATCACACTCATGTTTTATTCCTGAGGAAAATAACCGAAACATTATTTTGCAGTTTGGATCTCAACCCTTCTCAGCAGAGCTCATCTTCAAGGGATCTTCATCCAGAGATGATAGAGAGTGAAACGCCTCCCCTTGTTCCACCGTCTCACGAGGCTGGCGACCCCGAGGTATCGTCCCGGAGGGTTTTTTCAAGTCCGGACCCTGGAAAAGGTCGTCAGACTAGTCCGGCACCCTCTTGCGCGCCGGCGGAGGGGCTGAAGGATCTGCTTGGTAGGGCGTCCATCTCAGAAGAACACCGTATGTTGATGGATACGGTGATTGGAAGGATTTCATCCGTGGAAAGAGGATTGTACGAGGCTGCCAGGAGTTTACTAATAGGCTTTGAGGTATGTAAAAAGGTGTACCTTTTGGTAGAGCCGCATATTAAATGTGCCCTGTATGAATAGTAGCCCCTGAGACTTTGTGTGTCGTCATGAGTGACGGTGCACAGAGGATGATAACCCCAGGTATAATATGTCACCTATTCTATGAAGGTGGCGAGGCGCTCGGTGGCTAGCCGGACTGATGAATCTGCCGAACTAAAGTGGCAACTTGACGTAGCAGATGCCGACATCGCGCTTGTAAATAAGCGGCTAGACGAGGCTCAAGGTATGTTCAAAAGACACCCAGTAATAGGAGCTTGATGCTCGGGCCTTATATATATATTTTATGTAGATGGTGCTGCTTCCGTGGATAACCTTCGGGCGGAACTTGCCTGAGCCAAGGAGCAAGGAAGGAAAAGTGATGCGGCTGCCGTTAAAGCGGCTGAAGAGCTAAGAGCCGAACAGGCTGCTCACTGCCAGAGCAAGAAGGAAATAGCCGAGATGGCCATAAAATTGAAGGGTGCTACCGACCGCTGTAAATATCTTGAACACGAAGTAGGGCGGCTCAGAAGGACCTTGAAAAGATCACTGCCGAAGCCAAGGATACTCGCTCTGCCATGAGAGCGATGAAGGAGGAGTTGCGTCAGGCCGGAGATATCACGGCTGGAAAGCCTTATATGCTGCGGATGAAGTTTGGAGACCCCAAGTATGTTCCATTAGACCGGCAGTGGAGTGCGGAAAACGCTTATCTGGATTTGGCCGCAAGTGCGGCGGACGTGACCGAACACTTCCGCAGCCGAGGTGACCATTAATTGGAAGAGCTTTTTTGGTCGCAGTACCACAATCCAGAACGCCCACTGTCAGTATCCGGCCGTTTAGTCGCCTGGGCGGAGCTGAACAGATTATCCGGACTCACCACGAGGTATGTTGCGAGTCGTCTGTGTCCGGAGAAGCCGGAGCCGAAGAGTTATTTTGGCTTGGTGCAGCAGTTCCTTGGTTCGGTGCCGCATGCTGATGCAATGAAGAGGTCGGCGTGCATAGAGGGTGCATAGATGGCTCTTGCCCGTGTCAAAACATACTGGGCAGATATGAAGGCCAGTATTGTTGCGTCCCAGGATTCGGACGAAAGCCGAGTACCTGCCAAGCACTATTTTGAGGAAGTTCTTCCTGGCGCTCGTATAATAGAGTCGCAGTGCTCGAAGGATGTTGTGTTCGAATAGCTTATACTATTTGTAAAACAAATTTTGTTTTTATGAAAAAAGTTTTTTTATACTTGTGCTTGCAAGAATCATGATGCCTCCTGCGCAGCCGTTTAATGTATATATTTGTATATAACCTGAAAGATGACAGTCGTTGGCTTCAGCCCCCACGCATAGAATGCGGGGGTGTTTGCAAAAAAGGCGCCTTTTCACACTTAATCCAACGTCTTGGTCCTACAAAGGAGGTGGTGGCACGGCGAACTAGGCAACCGGACTATAATGCTTTATCACTTTCACTTAGCCATAGGAGTTTGACAGTGGGGCTACTGAATAGCCCCTAGGGGCACCGCGCTCGCCCGAATTCGGGGCGCGAGTGTGCCTGACCGGGAAGCGGCCCTTCGTTAATGCGGGGGAATCCTAAAGATTCCAAAAGTCATCGAGTGGTTGACCAGTCTCTCGCTATATCATGACAGTCAGTTTTCGGCTTTCTCTACTGAGGTGCGCACCTGGCCAAACCGGGGCACAATCGCAGTAGTTCTCCTGGTGCCGCGTTAGCCGATATAACGGAACGTAAGGCAGCAAAACACAAGAGCCGGGCAAACCCAACATTTGACCAAAGACATGATTCGAAGCTGATGCATATAGGGCCAAACTCGCGACGCCGAACACTCCCTAAGGTATTCGGTCTTTATGAAGACGGGCCAAAATAGAGCCCTTGGTAAAAAAAGCCCCTAGTGTCCAGGTATGTGCAAAAATTCTGGCGTGGTCACATGCCAAGACGCTAGCCTCCTCCTCGGCTATAGAGAAAACCGGGGGATGTTATCAACAAGAGACAGTAAAAAAGGTTTACGCAGGGTCTTAATCTGAAAAGAATCCTTGAAACAGGTCCCTGCTGCACGTATGCGCCTGTGTCTCCGTTGTGCCGTATCCTGGACGGGCGTAGCACAATGTTCGTCTGCGAAAGAGAGGAACTTAGTAAAAAAATAAGCGTGCAAGAAATCTATATCGAAATAAATAAAATATAGTTGGAGCAGGAGGTGGGCCGTATTGTCTCCGGGCGTGAGAACACGGAGCCCCTTGCACAGGGGTATGCAGTTATTAAGCATGTTGACGCCGGACTCGTCTAGCCGTGTCCGGGATAGTAGGGCTGGATTTGTGGGTGACTGTCTAGGCAGCCGCACCCTTGCCCGTACTTTGGGGGTCAATTTATGTTCCCCTGTAATGAAATGATGCCCTTTGGGCCGGGCATTTTGAGTGTAAGGGATGCGTAATGCGGTATTGCGTTAAAGCGGGCGAAAGCTTCACGTCCCAGTAGCGCTTGATAGCGACTTACGAGTGGGGCGATGTGGAATGTTAGCTTTTCGCTTCGGAAGTTGTCGGGTGATCCGAACGTGACTTCTAACGTAAGGGAACCCATACTTGGGGTATCCGGGCCTGGCGTTACTCCTTGGAAGGAAGTGTTGCCGAGGTGGATTATAACTGGGTTTACCCCGAGTTTGCAGACTGTGTCCTGATATAACAGGTTCAAGTCGCTGCCGCCGTCCATAAGGGCGTTTGTAAATTGGAGTCCGTTAATAATTGGATTTACGACCAAGGCAGTCCAGCCTGCGTTCTGGTCTCCTCTGGAGTAATCCTGATGATCGAAGGTGATTGGTTGTAACAACCAGTGGGGTTGCTCCTCCGGGGCTGGTTGTACGGCGCGTATATTTGTAGGTGCCATTCTTCTCTTCCCTTTTGTCACATGAAGTAGATTTACTGTCTTAACTTCTTTTGGGAACTTCTTTTGTTCTCCGGTGTTCTGCTTGTGGGGTGCATCGTCATCTTCGCTTGGTGTGTTGAGCCCCTTGTGTTCGGCGTTGAGCTTGCTGGACTGCTTAAAGACCCAACAATCTCTGTGGGTATGGTTTGCAGGTCTCCCCGGAGTGCTGTGGATTTGACATATTTTGTCCAAAATTTTGTTGAGGTTGGATAGCTCGTCCCTATCGTCTTTGGGGGCGGCTTTTTCTGATTTTGCCGAGAGCTTTTGAATCCGGCGTTTACTGCCGTGCTCATCGGGCTTTTGTCCTTTATCCGGTGCGGTTCTTTGTTACGGCGCGGCTTCCCGTTCCCATCTCTGGGTTCGGATGTATTCGGGTCGCTGGTGCTGCTTCTCGTCAACCAGCTATCCTCTCCTGTACAAAAGCGGGTCATGAGGCTTGTTAACACGGCCATTGTTCGCGGCATTTCTTGGCCGAGGTGTCTGGCGAGCCATTCGTCTCGGACGCTATGCTTGAAAGCTGCTAAGGCCTCTGCGTCCGGACAGTCGACTATCTGATTCTTTTTTATAAGGAATCTGTTCCAGAGTTTCCGGGCTGACTCTCCGGGCTGCTGAGTTATATGACTCAGATCATCTGCATCCGGGGGTCGGACATAGGTCCCTTGAAAATTTGCCCGGAAAGCATCCTCAAGCACTTCCCAACTTCCTATGGTGTTTTCGGGAAGGCTTTTAAGCCAATGTTGGGCTGGCCCTTTGAGCTTAAGGGGTAAGTATTTTATGGCGTGGAGGTCGTCTCCTCTGGCCATGTGTATGTGGAGGATGTAGTCCTCGATCCAGACTCCAGGGTCTGTTGTTCCGTCGTATGCTTCTATGTTCACTGGCTTGAATCCGGCTGGGAATTCATGGTCCAGCACCTCATCGGTAAAACATAGGGGGTGTGCGGCGCCCCTGTATTTAGGCATGCCGCGGTGTTCGGGTATTTTTTGCATTGCATCACTCACTGGAGCTTGCTTTCTTGGCCTATACATGGATCTAGTTGGGCCAGTTTTCTGATGTGAATTCTTGGACGGATCGCGTGCCATATTGAGTGCGGCGTCCTTTGATGCGTGAGATTAATCGTAGGGTCGTCTATCCGACCTTGTGGCTTCCTTATTTTTTGACTATGGGGGCTTTATGGCCTCTTCATCAAATTCTGGTAGTAGTTTCCGCTTCGGATAGCTCTTTGTGTGGCGACTACTGCCGTACTTGTGTGCGGTATTGAGTACTTTGCCCCATTTGATCCTGAGTGCATCTTCTGCTGTCTTCAGCCTCCGCTTCTGCTTTCTCAGGCTACGTGGAGTGGCAACGAGCCTTTGGTAGAGGTTCTGATGTTCCAGCAATTTATCTGGCGTGAGGTCGTCCGGGCTATTATCTTTCCCGGGGATTGGTTGTTCGGATTGTCCGCCCTGTTTGGACAGATGCTCAACGGCATGTTCATCGTCCGTTGATTCACCCTGCTCTATGGCTGGGTCTTTGTCGAGGTGGGGCTTGGCCTTGCGCTTACGCCGCCGCTTTGATTGTTTTTCGGGGGAGCAATCCCTGGCCGCATCCTTTTGGTCCTCGTTGTCGTTTCTGTTGTATGTGTCCACCATGCATACATCATATGATGAGGTGGCTTTCCGGCGCCCTATAGGTGCTGGTTCTTGATCGTCTCCTTTATCGGCGTCCATACCGTTGATATCTTCGG
Organism: Triticum aestivum; assembly: GCF_018294505.1. Classification (NCBI taxonomy): domain Eukaryota; kingdom Viridiplantae; phylum Streptophyta; class Magnoliopsida; order Poales; family Poaceae; genus Triticum; species Triticum aestivum. The sequence continues at coordinate 523,397,617 of NC_057810.1, read as the reverse complement.
AGTCGAAATCGAGCATGTCGGTTAGATCGTCGACAGTGGCTATCAAGTGGGTGGTGGGTGGGGTTCGAACTTCGTCGTCCGCATCCCAACCACCCCGACCGTAGTCCGGCCGGGGTTCTTTCGACAAAGAGAGAGACTTTAGCGAATTTAGGATATCGCCAAAGGGCGAGTGCTAAAAGACGTCCACGGCGGTGAACTCCATGATCGGAGCCCAATCGAGTTCGATCGAAAGGGGTGTGGAATATTCAGAGTCCGGAACGGAGTCCGGCACCTTGGAGTCACGGGCCTTGCAAAGGACTAGGCTGGTATTCGGCTCTATCGCCGCAGAGATTGCGGCTCCTCGAGCGGCGTCCAACCGTCCGTCCCTGGCTAGCGCAGTCGGCTCCGAGCTAATGGTCGGAGTGAACACCTGAGCGGCACTCTGGGCGCTGTCCGGCGGCAGAGCTAGATCATGCCCATCGAGACAATGCGGCGCGCCCGGTCGTGGCTCGAATCCGTCGAAGATCAAGTCCCCGTGGATTTCGGCCGTGTAGTTTAAGCTTACAAACCTGACCTGATGGTCAGGGGTGTAGCTTTCGATCTGCTCCAGATGGTCAAACGAGTTGGCCCGCAGTGCGAAGCCGCCGAATACGAAGATCTGTCCGGGGAGAAAAGTCTCATCCCGGACCGCATCGCGACTGACGAGCGAAGAAGCCATCGGGCCTAAAGGCGACGACACAGAGGAACTCTCAATGAAAGCACCAATGTCGGTGTCAAAACCGACGGATCTCGGGTAGGGGGTCCCGAACTGTGCGTCTAGGCGGATGGTAACAGGAGACAAGGGACACGATGTTTTTACCCAGGTTCGGGCCCTCTTGATGGAGGTAAAACCCTACTCTTGCTTGATTAATATTGATGATATGGGTAGTACAAGAGTAGATCTACCACGAGATCGGAGTGGCTAAACCCTAGAAGCTAGCCTATGGTATGATTGTTGTTCATCCTACGGACTAAAACTCTCCTGTTTATATAGACACCGGAGAGGGCTAGGGTTACATAGAGTCGGTTACAATGGGAGGAGATCTTCATATCGTATCGCCGAGCTTGCCTTCCACGCCAAGGAAAGTCCCATCCGGACACGGGACGGAGTCTTCAATCTTGTATCTTCATAGTCCGGGAGTCCGGCCAAAGGTCTTAGTCTGGCCATCCGGACACCCCCTAATCCAGGACTCCCTCAGACGTTGTTTCGGAAACAAGAATAGTGGTGGAGAAATGTCGTCAAGATATGAATGGTTTTGAAACCAGACTATCAGACATTCGCTTCGTTGTTCAAGAGCAATGGCGGAAAAAAGGTGGAGATTGTGCTTCTCCATCAGATTCTACAGCCTGAAACATTAGCACTCAGGTCAAATGATTTGTGCTTCTATACATCTGATGGTGCTTTTATCTGGAAGGACTGTAAACTTTATGCCAATGGGCCTTTTGTTGTATGGTTGGAATTTATTTTGTTGTGATACAACATGCATGATGCTGCCATAGGCTGCAGTAATTACGACGCTATTTTTGTATAGTGTAGGTTTATCTTAGTAATATATTGGGACAATTGCATTTTTACCCCTAGTTGGTTCCTACCCACGGGTTTTGCCCTTACTTTTCGAGCTTGCTCAATTTTGCCCTTACTTTTTCCGTCGAGATCCCTCGAATGCCCTTTGACCGTTTGACCAAAACTTTGAAAATTCATAACTAATTCATATGAACTCAGAAAAATGCAAATAAGATATCAAAATGTTCAGATAAACATTACCTTTATGGGAATATCATTTGCATTCAGGACAAAAGCATTGTTTAAACTACCCGAGATAATTAATATTATTAACATTATTAAAAAAATAGGTATAAACAATATTTTTTTCGTGAATAAAAATTATATGCAAATGTAGGTGATGTTTTCTGAGCATCCTAATACCTTATTTGCATTTTCCTGAGTTTGTATCAACTTGTTATGAAGTTTCCAAATAATGGTCAAAGTCATTAGAACATTCATAACAAGTTGATACAAACTCAGAAAAATGCAAATAAGTTATCAGGATGTTCAGAAAACATCACCTACATTTGCATGTATTTTTTATTCATGAAAAAAATATTGTTTATACCTATTTATTTTTAATAATGTTAATAACATTAATTACCACGGGTAGTTTAAATGATGATTTTGTTCTGAATGCAAATGATATGCCCATAAAGGTAATGTTTATCTGAACATTTTGATATCTTATTTGTATTTTTCTGAGTTCATATGAATTAGTTATGAATTTTCAAAGTTTTGGTCAAACGGTCAAAGGGCATTCGAGGGACCTTGATGGAAAAAGTAAGGGCAAAACTGAGCAAGCTTGAAAAGTAAGGGCAAAACCCGTGGGTAGGAACCAACTAGGGGTAAAAATGCAATTATCCCTAATATATTCGGCTGAAAGCTTCGTAGGAGCCCAACATGCCAACATTCGTCGGGCCCATTCCAATTGGGCTAAAAACGATTACGGGCTGAAATTGGCATGTAGCCCACTAGAAATATCTGGGCCTAAATCAGCATAAGCTTTCATATTTTTCTGGTAGGCCTCTGCCCATAGTGGACCTTTAACATGCCTAAACATAATTTGGGCCCTCAGTAAAAATAGGACGTTTACAGGTGTAAATATCTCGAGCCCATAAAAGACATGGGCCTTTAATAGACCGAAAGTGAGATTGGGCCCTGATTGTGCCAAATAACCCACTGGTCTTAGCAGGCCGAAATGGTGGCCCATTTACGATGCGGATCTTTGACAAGCCGAAATTCGGACGGGCCGTAAATGCGCCGACCTAATACATGGGCCTTTAACAGGCCAGAACTTCGGTCGGGCTAGATTATCGTCATTTTTATATGGGCCATTAATGGGCCCGATATGACGTTGGGCCACATATGGCCCATGGTTTTCGTCCGGCGTTAACAGGCCGAAAATGACAACAGGCCGAAAGTGGCCCAAATCTATAGTGGGCCTCTAACAGGCCGAATGTCACACATGGCCGAATATGACCCAAATCCTTCACGGTCGTTTATGGGCCAAAAGTTTTGATGGCCGTGTAAATGGGCCCAAATGAAGCAGGACCTTTAACAGGTTGGAAATACACCGGGCCGTAATTCGGCCCAATTACTTAGCGGATTGTTAACGGGCCAGAAGTGACCATGGGCCGCGTTGATGACAAGTTTAGGACAGGCCGTTGACGGGACGATTTGACAGAGAATGTTGGGCCTTTAGCTAGGCTGGCCCATTATGGTCTGCAGAATCTTGTGGGCCTTTAGCTGGGCCGGTCCATTGTGGTCCGCAAAATCTTATGGGCCTTTAGCTGGGCTGACCCATTATGGTCTGCAAAATCGTGTGGGCCTTTAGCTGGGTCGGCCCATTATGGTCCGCTAAATGTTGTGGGCCTTTAGCTGGGTCGGCCCATTATGGTCTGCAAAATCTTGTGGGCCTTTAGCTGGGCCGGCCCATTATGGTCCGCTAAATCTTATGGGCCTTCAGTTGGGCCGGCCATTTAAACTTTATGGGCCACTTTTGGGCCGTTCCACGTGTCAACATATCATAGGCCCATCTCGACCATTGGATGAGTGACACATGTGCCAACGCGGAGCTGGCGCGTGGATCCGTCAGCCAATGAGAATTTTACACGTGGAAAATCGGCATTGGTCGTGGCTGTTAGCGGGTTATCGGATCCAAAAAACGGACCCGATAGGTTAACGGCGGTTAACGGTGTCCCATTACGGTGGATGCCACGTGTCGGTCACCCTTGACGAAAGCACTTCTATGACGTGCAATTTATCGTCATGGAAGTGGGCACTTCCGTGATGATAATTTTGGTAATGTCATGAAACACTTCTACGACAACACAGGTATGACTATATTGATTATGTCATAAAATCGTCATGGATGTACATGCATGACAGAAAACGTGACCTACTGTGACAAACACGTATCATCACGGAAGTGTATTTTTTTTGTAGTGATCAACCGCGTTGTGCTAACGCTTCCGCTTTTGGTCTATGAGGGTACGTGGACTCACTCTCCCCGCTCGTTGCTATGCATCACCATGATCTTGCGTGTGCGTAGATTTTTTTTTGAAATTACTACGTTCCCCAACACATGTACCTCGAGCACCGTTGTCATGGTAAGGAGCAACTAGTGCTTCTCCCAAGATGTAAAAAGACATTAGTTTAGTGAGAAAATGTTGCCAAGCGATATTTCTACCCCTATATAACCCCTTTGCAATGCAACATTATCTCAACTAGGTGATATATATCCCGCACCTTGTTGCATGAATCGCTTGTAATATATGTCAGTAAGATTTTAAATTAACATGGATATTTGCATTAACAATATAAAAACTAAAACCAAGCATACATGTAATTATAAGTAGTTGTTGAGTATAATAAGAATAATGTGATTAAAACATTCGATCTTTTTGCATGCATAGTGCATGTTGAGGTGGACCTTTTTGTTGGGGAACGTAGTAATTTCGAAAATTTTCCTACGCACACGCAAGATCATGGGGATGCATAGCAACGAGAGGGGAGAGTGTGTCCACGTACCCTCATAGACCGAAAGCGGAAGCGTTATGACAACGCGGTTGATGTAGTCGTACGTCTTCACGATCCGACCGATCCAAGTACCGAACATACGGCACCTCCGAGTTCAGCACACGTTCAGCTCGATGACGATCCCCGGGCTCCGATCCAGCAAAGCTTCGGGGATGAGTTCCGTCAGCACGACGGCGTGGTGACGATGATGATGCTCTACCAGCCCAGGGCTTCGCCTAAACTCCGCGACGATATGACCGAGGTGGAATATGGTGGAGGGGGTCACCGCACACGGCTAAGGAATGATCCGTAGATCAACTTGTGTGTCATGGGGTGCCCCCCTGCCCCCGTATATAAAGGAGTAAGGGGGAGGTGGCCGGCCCTAGGAGGGGGTGCGCCAAGTGTGGAGTCCTACTAGGACTCCCTAGTCCTAGTAGGATTCCACCTCCCTTGTTGGAGTAGGAGAGGGGGAAAGAGGGGGAGAGGAAGAAGGAAAGGGGGGCTGCGCCCCTTGTCCAATTCGGACCAGAGGGGGGGCGCAGGCCTCCTTCCTTTTGGCCTCTCTCCACTATTCCCGTATGGCCCAATAAGGCCCATATACTCCCCGGCGAATTCCCGCAACTCTCTGGTACTCCGAAAAATACCCGAATCACTCGGAACCTTTCCGAACTCCGAATATAGTTGTCCAATATATCGATCTTTACATCTCGACCATTTCGAGACTCCTCGTCATGTCCCCGATCTCATCCGGGACTCCGAACTCCTTCGGTACATCAAAACTCATAAACTCATAATATAACTGTCATCGAAACCTTAAGCGTGCGGACCCTACGGGTTCGAGAACTATGTAGAAATGACCTAGAACTATTCTTGGTCAATAACCAATAGCGGAACCTGGATGCCCATATTGGCTCCTACATATTCTACGAAGATCTTTATCGGTCAAACCGCATAACAACATACTTTGTTCCCTTTGTCATCGGTATGTTACTTGCCCGAGATTCGATCGTCGGTATCCAATACCTAGTTCAATCTCATTACCGGCGAGTCTCTTTACTCGTTACATAATGCATCATCCCGCAACTAACTCATTAGTCACATTGCTTGCAAGGCTTATAGTGATGTGCATTACCGAGAGGGCCCAGAGATACCTCTCCGACAATCGGAGTGACAAAACCTAATCTCAAAATACGCCAACCCAACATGTACCTTTGGAGACACCTGTAGTACTCCTTTATAATCACCCAGTTACGTTGTGACGTTTGGTAGCACCCAAAGTGTTCCTCCAGTAAACGGGAGTTGCATAATCTCATAGTTACAGGAACATGTATAAGTCATGAAGAAAGCAATAGCAACATACTAAACAATCAAGTGCTAAGCTAACGGAATGGGTCAAGTCAATCACATCATTCTCCTAATGATGTGATCCCGTTAATCAAATGACAACTCTTTTGTCCATGGTTAGGAAACATAACCATCTTTGATAAACGAGCTAGTCAAGTAGAGGCATACTAGCGACACTATGTTTGTCTATGTATTCACACATGTATTATGTTTCCGGTTAATACAATTCTAGCATGAATAATAAACATTTATCATGATATAAGGAAATAAATAATAACTTTATTATTGCCTCTAGGGCATATTTCTTTCAGTCCCCCACTTGCACTAGAGTCAATAATCTAGTTCACATCATCATGTGATTCAACACCAATATTCACATCTGTATGTGATTAACACCTATAGTTCACATCGTCATGTGACCAACACCCAAAGGGTTTACTAGAGTCAATAATCTAGTTCACATCGCTATGTGATTAACACCCAAAGAGTACTAAGGTATGATCATGTTTTGCTTGTGAGAGAACTTTAGTCAACGGGACTGTCATATTCAGAGCCGTATGTACTTTGCAAATATTCTATGTCTACAATGCTTTGCACGGAGCTATTCTAGCTAATTGCTCCCACTTTCAATATGTATCCAGATTGAGACTTAGAGTCATCGGGATCAGTGTAAAAGTTTGCATCGATGTAACTCTTTACGACGAACTCTTTTATCACCTTCATAATCGAGAAACATATCCTTATTCTACTAAGGATAATTTTGACCAATGTCCAGTGATCTACTCCTAGATCACTATTGTACTCCCTTGCCAAACCAGGGTAGAGTATACAATAGGTCTAGTCCATAGCATGGCATACTTTTATAGAACCTATGACTGATGCATAGGGAATGACTTTCATTCTCTTTCTATTTTCTGCCGTGGTCGGGATTTGAGTCTTACTCAATTTCACACCTATGCAACACAGGCAAGAACCTTTTCTTTGACTGTTCCATTTTGAACTACTTCAAAATCTTGACCAGGTATGTACTTATTGAAAAAACTTATCAAGCGTCTTGATCTATCTCAATAGATCTTGATGCTCAATATGTAAGCAGCTTCACCGAGGTCTTTCTTTGAAAGAACTCCTTTCAAACGCTCCTTTATGCTTTGCAGAATAATTCTACATTATTTCCGATCAACAATATGTCATTCACATATACTTATCAGAAATGTTGTAGTGCTCCCACTCATTTTCTTGTAAATACAGGCTTCACCGTAAGTCTATACAAAACTATATGCTTTGATCAACTTATCAAAGTGTATATTCCAACTCTGAGATGCTTGCACCAATCCATTGATGGATCGCTGGAGCTTGCACATTTTGTTAGCACCTTTAGGATTTGACAAAACCTTCTGGTTGCATCATATACAACTCTTCTTTAAGAAAACCATTAAGGAATGCAGTTTTGTCATCCATTTGCCAGATTTCATAAATTGTGGCAATTGCTAACATGATTCGGACAGACTCAAGCATCGCTACAGTTGAGAAAATCTCATTGTAGTCAACACGTTGAACTTGTCAAAAACCTTTTTGCGACAAGTCGAGCTTTGTAGATAGTGACACTACTATCAGCATCTGTCTTCCTCTTGAAGATCCATTTATACAATATGGCTTGCCGATCATCGGGCAAGTCAATCAAAGTCCATACTTTGTTCTCATACATGGATCATATCTCAGATTTTATGGCCTCAAGCTATTTCGTGGAATCTGGGCTCATCATCGATTCCTCATATTTCGTAGGTTCATCATGGTCTAGTAACATGACTTTCAGAACATGATTACCGTACCACTCTGGTGCGGATCTTACTCTGGAAGACCTACGAGGTTTGGTAGCAACTTGATCTGAAGTTTCATGATCATCATCATTAACTTCCTCACTAATTGGTGTAGGAATCACTGGAACTGATTTCTGTGATGAACTACTTTCCAATAAGGGAGAACATACAGTTACCTCATCAAGTTCTACTTTCCTCCCACTCACTTCTTTCGAGAGAAACTTCTTCTCTAGAAAGGATCCATATTAGCAACGAATAACTTGCCTTCGGATCTGTGATAGAAGGTGTATTCTATGAAGACGCACTTCTCCGATTTGGATTCGAGCTTATCAAGTTGAAAACCTTTTTTCATATAAGCATCGCAACTCCAAACTTTAAGAAACGACAGCTTAGGTTTACTGCTAAACCATAGTTCATATGATGTCGTCTCAACAGATTTAGATGGTGCCCTTTTAACGTGAATGCAGCTGTCTCTAATGCATAACCCCAAAACGATAATGGTAAATCAGTAAGGGACATCATAGATCGCACCATATCCAATAAAGTGCGGTTACGACGTTCGGACACACCATAACGTTGTGGTGTTCCAGGTGGCGTGAGCTGTGAAACTATTCCACATTGTTTTAATTGAAGACCAAACTCGTAACTCAAATATTCGTCTCCGCGATCAGATTGTAGAAACTTTATTTTCTTGTTACGATGATTTTCCACTTCACTCTGAAATTCTTTGAACCTTTCAATTATTTCAGACTTATGTTTCATCAAGAAGATATACTTATATCTGCTCAAATCATCTCGTGAAGGTTAGAAAATAACGATACCCGCCATGAGCATCAACACTCATTGGACCGCATACATCGGTATGTATTATTTCCAATAAGTCACTAGCTCGTTCCATTGTTCCGGAGAACGGAGTTTTAGTCATCTTGCCCAAAAGGCACGGTTCACAAGCATCAAATGATTCATAACCAAGTGATTCCGAAAATCCATCTTTATAGAGTTTCTTCATGCGCTTTACACCAATATGACCCAAACGGCAGTGCCACAAATAAGTTGCACTATCATTATTAACTTTTCATCTTTTGGCATCAATATTATGAATATGTGTATCACTACGATCGAGATCCAACAAACTATTTTCATTGGTTGTATGACCATTGAAGGTTTTATTCATGTAAACAGAACAACAATTATTCTCTGACTTTAAATGAATAACCGTATTGCAATAAACATGATCAAATCATATTCATGCTCAACGCAAACGCCAAATAACATTTATTTAGGTTTAACACTAATCCCGAAAGTATAGGGAGTGTGCGATGATGATCATATCAATCTTGGAACCACTTCCAACACACATCGTCACTTCACTCTCAACTAGTTTCTGTTTATTCTGTAACTCCTGTTTCGAGTTACTAATATTTAGCAACCGAACAAGTATCAAATACTCAGGGGCTACTATAAACACTAGTAAAGTATACATCAATAACATGTATATCAAATATACCCTTGTTCACTTTGCCATCCTTCTTATCCACCAAATATTCAGGGCATTTCCGCTTCTAGTGACCATTTCCTTTGCAGTATAATCACTCAGTTTCAGGCTTTGGTCCAGCTTTGGGCTTCTTTGCGGGACTAACAACTTGCTTGTCATTCTACTTGAAGTTCCCTTTCTTTCCCTTTGCCCTTTTCTTGAAAATAGTGATCTTGTCAACCATCAACACTTGATGCTCTTTCTTGATTTCTACCTTCGTCGATTTCAACATCACGAAGATCTCGGGAATCATTTTCGTCATCCCTTGCATACTATAGTTCATCACGAAGTTCTAGTAACTTAGTGATGGTGACTAGAGAATTCTGTCAATCACTATCTTATCTAGAAGATTAACTCCCACTTGATTCAAGTGATTGAAGTACCCAGACAATCTGAGCACATGCTCACTAGTTGAGCGATTCTCCTCCATCTTTTAGCTATAGAACTTGTTGGAGACTTCATATCTCTCAACTCGGGTATTTGCTGGAAATATTAACTTCAACTCGTGGAACATCTCATATGGTCCATGACGTTCAAAACGTCTTTGAAGTCCCGATTCTAAGCCGTAAAGCATGGTGCACAAAACTATCAAGTAGTCATCATATTGAGCTAGCCAAACGTTCATAACGTCTGCATCTGCTCCTGCAATAGGTCTATCACCTAGCGGTGCATTAAGGACATAATTCTTCTGTGCAGCAATGAGGATAAACCTCAGATCACGGATCCAATCCGCATCATTGCTACTAACATCTTTCAACACAATTTTCTCTAGGAACATATCAAAACATATGAAAGCAACAACGCAAGCTATTGATCTACAACATACTTTGCAAAATACTACCAGGACTAAGTTCATGATAAATTAAAGTTCAATTAATCATATTACATAAGAACTCCCACTTAGAAAGACATCCCTCTAATCCTCTAAGTGATTACGTGATCCATATCAACTACACCATGTCCGATCATCACGTGAGATGGAGTAGTTTCAACGGTGAACATCAATATGTTGATCATATCTACTATATGATTCACGCTCGACCTTTCAGTCTCCGTGTTCCGAGGCCATATCTGTATATGCTAGGCTCGTCAAGTTTAACCCGAGTATTCCGCGTGTGCAACTGTTTTGCACCCGTTGTATTTGAACGTAGAGCCTATCACACCCGATCATCACGTGGTGTCTCAGCACGAAGAACTTTCACAACGGTGCATACTCAGGGAGAACACTTCTTGATAATTAGTGAGAGATCATCTTAAAATGCTACCGTCAATCAAAGCAAGATAAGATGCATAAAGGATAAACATCACATGCAATCAATATAAGTGATATGATATGGCCATCGTCATCTTGTGCTTGTGATCTCCATCTTCGAAGCACCGTCGTGATCACCATTATCACCGGCGCGACACCTTGATCTCCATCGTAGCATCGTTGTCGTTACGCCATCTATTGCTTCTACGACTATCGCTACCGCTTAGTGATAAAGTAAAGCAATTACAGGGCGTTTGCATTTCATACAATAAAGCGACAACCATATGGCTCCTGCCAGTTGCCGATAACTTCGGTTACAAAACATGATCATCTCATACAATAAAATATAGCATCACGTCTTGACCATATCACATCACAACATGCCCTGCAAAAACAAGTTAGACGTCCTCTACTTTGTTGTTGCAAATTTTACGTGGCTGCTACGGGCTTAGCAAGAACCCTTCTTACCTACGCATCAAAACCACAACGATAGTTCGTCAAGTTAGTGCTGTTTTAACCTTCGCAAGGACCGGGCGTAGCTACACTTGATTCAGCTAAAGTGAGAGAGACAGACACCCGCCAGCCACCTTTAAGCACGAGTGCTCGTAACGGTGAAACCAGTCTCGCGTAAGCGTACGCGTAATGTCGGTCCGGGCCGCTTCATCTCACAATACCGCCGAACCAAAGTATGACATGCTGGTAAGCAATATGACTTGTATCGCCCACAACTCACTTGTGTTCTACTCGTGCATATAACATCAACACATAAGACCTGGCTCGGATGCCACTGTTGGGGAACGTAGTAATTTCGAAAAATTTCCTACGCACACGCAAGATCATGGGGATGCATAGCAACGAGAGGGGAGAGTGTGTCCACGTACCCCCGTAGACCGAAAGCGGAAGCGTTATGACAACGCGGTTGATGTAGTCGTATGTCTTCATGATCCGACCGATCCAAGTACCGAACGTACGACACCTCCGAGTTCAGCACATGTTCAGTTCGATGACGATCCCCGGGCTCCGATCCAACAAAGCTTCGGGGATGAGTTCCGTCAGCACGACGGCGTGGTGACGATGATGATGTTCTACCGGCGCAGGGCTTCGCCTAAACTCCACGACGATATGACCGAGGTGGAATATAGTGGAGGGGGTCACCGCACACGGCTAAGGAACGATCCGTAGATCAACTTGTGTGTCATGGGGTGCCCCCTGCCCCCGTATATAAAGGAGTAAGGGGGAAGGTGGCCGGCCCTAGGAGGGGGTGCGCCAAGTGTGGAGTCCTACTAGGACTCCCTAGTCCTAGTAGGATTCCACCTCCCTTGTTGGAGTAGGAGAGGGGGAAAGAGGGGGAGAGGAAGAAGGGGGGCTGCGCCCCTTGTCCAATTCGGACCAGAGGGGGGGGGGGCGCAGGCCTCCTTCCTTTTGGCCTCTCTCCACTATTCCCGTATGGCCCAATAAGGCCCATATAATCCCCGGCGAATTCCCGTAACTCTCCAGTACTTCGAAAAATACCTGAATCACTCGG